>NC_086355.1:16280517-16438017 GCF_036324505.1 Eleginops maclovinus | reverse complement strand
CGCCCCAACCCACCAAACTCGCCACCAACACCCAACAGCCAAACCCCTTTCGACACCAATCTCCAACCCCAGACCCAATCACAACCCCCCCCAACGCCACCCCAATCACCCCCCCTACCCCCCTACCCCAACCCCACCACAATACCCCCCACACATACCCACCAACAACACCCGAAGCACACCCGCCCGCAACCACCCGACCCCACCAACAGCAAACACAACCACACCGCCTAACTCCCAACGCCAACAACCCTTCCACAGCCACCCCAACCCAACCATCCCCCAACAACACAACACAGTCCCACACACGCTCTCACGCCACCCCCCCACCAGCATCCCCACGCCCACCCCCCAACCGACACACCAAACAACACCCGACCCCAACCAGCCCACCCCCCCCTCCCCGTGCCACCCTCGCTATACATGCCAAACGAGTCCAGCTTGCTGCCGTCTCCTGAGCTTTCGTGCCCCCATCGCTGCACTATGCATAACGCACCCTCAGCCACGAGATATTGTGCCTCCGTGAAAAAATCGCCAGTCTTTACATATTGTCTACAAACCGTAGTTGTCGCCCGGGCAGTGGTTTGCAAAAAAGAAATTCCTCGCACATAGTGCCACTGTCCTCGTATCGCACAAATGTTAACAGTTGCGCATCATTAGTAACATCTGTCGTCTCGTCGATTTGAAGGGAAAACAGAACTGTCTGAAGTTTTGCCATCAGCTGGTCTTTGACATCATTTGCCATTTCCCCAATTCGTCTTCCGATTGTGTTGTCTGACAACGGAATAGTTTTTAATTTGTTGGCACATTCTTCGCTTACCATAGCTCTGCACATATCTATGGCTGCTGGCAATATAAGCTGCTCTGCAATGGTATGGGGCTTCTTACTTTTTGCAACCCTGAGAGCGACCAGATACGATGCTTTCAGTGCGTTTTCATTTATTTTTGCACTCTTCCTCATGGTAGCCTGCTGTCCTTTGAAATCACGCAACATCTGTTGCATGTACTCAACGGGTTTGGCCTTCAAGTGGACGTGATGCGTCTCCATATGCCGCGTAAGTTTCGACGGCTTCATAGCTTCATTACAGAGAATTGTTGAACATACGAAACACAGTGGTACCTCCTCTCCTGCTCTGTCTGTCGTCACTGTGAATCCATATTTAACATATTCCTCATTGTATTTTCTTTTTCGTCTTTTTTGCGAAGTTGACGCTTCGGAAGCCTGTCCTTGCCCTATCGTGGCGGCCTGTCCCTCTGTCGTGGCAGCCTGACCCTCTGTCATGGCAGCCTGTCCCTCTGGCACTTTCCTCACTACAAAACGATCCATTGGTGCTAGATATATAGCTAGACTAGTACATATGTAACAAATGTTTGCTGTACTACAACCTATCTTAAAATACTCTCGTCGGCTATGCTTATAAATGTGTGTCAACTTTGCTCGCAAGACTGTACGTAATGAATAATAAGTGAGGTTAGCGACGCAACTCATTACCATTAGCGAATCACAGGCTACCATAGACTGGATAGGCGCAAGGCTACATTCTGTCAGCTTGAATTTCCTTTATATTATTTTAAACATATTTTTCACGATATGTAACGGTATTCTGGAAATGTGTTGAAATATCAAAGCGAATTTATATTAAAAAAAAACAATGGTGAACTGATCAACATAGGCTCTTGTCACGGACCACATGCAATGCCGCCGCGGACCACCAGGGGTCCGCGGACCACCGGTTGAAAACCCCTGCTTTACACTGTTGAATGAGGAGGTATGGGCAGATGCATATATTATGTATAGCAGATGTATATGGCAGATATGTATAATATATAGATATGTGTATTATAAACAGATGTGTATGGCAGATGTGTATAATATATATATATATATATATATATATATATATATATATATATGTATGTGTGTACTATAAAAAGATGTGAGTAGACATTCACACAGCTCAGGAGTTCAGCAGTCTTATAGCCTGTGATATAAAACTGTCTCTGAGTCTGGTAGTCTTGGTCCGGATGCTGCGGTACCGTCTGCCAGACGGCAGCAGACAGAACAGATTGTTGCTGGGGTGATTGGGGTCCTTTAATATCCTACCGGCCTTCTTCCTACACCGCTGGGTGTAGAGGTCCTCCATGGATGGCAGCTCCGTCCTGGTGATGTGCTGAGCAGTTTTCACCACCCTCTGTAGGGTCTTACGGTTGAGGGCGGTGTAACTGCCATACCAGGCGGTGATGCAGCCAGTCAGGATACTCTCGATGGTGCACCTGTAGAAGTTGCAGAGTATCCTGGAGTCCATGTTGAACTTCCGCAGCCTGCGGAGGAAGAAGAGCCGCTGTCGAGCCGTCTTGGATATGACCCTGGTGTGATGTGTCCATGTCAGGTCCTCACTGATGTTTACCCCAAGGAACCTGAAGCTGCTGACTCTCTCCACAGGAGTCCCGTCGATGGTGATGGGTGTGTGCCTCTCTCTGCCTCTTCCTGTAGTCCACAATCAGCTCCTTTGTTTTGCTGACGTTGAGATGGAGGTTGTTGTCCTGGCACCAAGATGTCAGGGCTCTGACCTCCTCTCTGTACGCCGTCTCGTCGCCGTCTGTGATCAGGCCGATGACGGTCGTGTCGTCAGCAAACTTGATGATGGTGTTGGAGCTGTGTGTGGCCACGCAGTCGTGCGTGAACAGGGAGTAGAGGAGAGGGCTGAGCACACAACCCTGAGGGGCTCCGGTGTTGAGGGTCAAGGTGGAGGATGTGATGTTCCCCATCCGCACTGCCTGGGATCTGCCCGTTAGGAAGCTCATGATCCAGTCACAGAGGGCGCTGTTGAGCCCAAGGTCCCTGAGCTTAATGATGAACTTTGTTAAAGGTTCAAAGGGTTATGTAAAACATATTATGACACTTGTTGAGTTATGGGCTCTGAGATGACTTCTTGAGGTAAGATGATGTTATACAATTGTCTCCGGTATATTATACCAGAAGCCTGTAGTCTTAGCATCGATCTATGCCCCTAATTGGGATGACCACAGCTTCTTCAATTCAGTATTATCCCTAATCCCCAATCCGGACACCCATACTCTGATTCTTGGTGGGGATTTGAATTATGTCATTGACCCAGTTCTCGACAGATCGAGCTCCCGAATTATTCCGCCCTCAAAGATGTCTCAAACTTTGTCCACCTTCATGGACCAGTTTGGCTACATTGATCCCTGGAGATTCATGTACCCATCTTCTCGTCAATATTCCTTTTTCTCACACGCCCACCGCTCTTTTTCCCCGTATTGATTACTTCCTAGTGGATAAAAATCTTATCTCCTCACTTACTTCTGTACAATATTTACCCATAACAGTTTCAGATCACTCAGCTGTAGTACTAGATCTTCGTTTTGACCTAAAACCCAAATATTTTAGGTTTTGGCGTCTCGATCCTCTTTTACTTAAAGAAGGAACATTTTGTAATTACATTTCTGACTCAATCACAGTCTTTTGCGACACCAACAAAAATAAAGAGACCTCCCCGTCATTGCTATGGGATACCCTGAAGGCTTTTCTCAGAGGCAAGATCATTTCATACGCATCCTATGCTAATAAACAACGCAGAATGCGTAAGGAAGAACTAGGAAAATTAATCGCAGACTTGGACAGATCGTTAGCAGTAACAAATACCTCAGACTTGTATAAAGAGAGACTCAGACTTAAGACAGAACTCGACTTACTCCTTTCAGCAGAAGCTGAACGACTACTTCTCCGTTCCTATGGATCGCTATATGAACACGGTGACAAGGCTGGGCGCCTCCTTGCTCATCAGCTAAAAGCTAGACAAGCAGCCAATCAAATTATCCAAATTAGAGATGAATCAGGCACAGTAGTGACCGACCCAATCAAAATTAATACCTCATTTAATTCATTTTATCGTCAATTGTACAAATCTGAATCCCCGACGATGAAACCCAAATGGACACCTTCTTTCAAAAACTAGACTTACCAAGAGTTTCAGCCGATGACAATCAGACGCTGGACGCTCCGTTAACACTTCCTGAGATAAAAGAAGCAATAAGCTCAATGAATAGTGGCAAATC
Organism: Eleginops maclovinus; assembly: GCF_036324505.1. Lineage (NCBI taxonomy): Eukaryota > Metazoa > Chordata > Actinopteri > Perciformes > Eleginopidae > Eleginops > Eleginops maclovinus. The sequence goes on along the minus strand of NC_086355.1, from coordinate 16,433,937 downwards.
ACCGGGCCCTGACGGGTACCCCGTTGAGTTTTATAAGAGATTTTCTAACCAGCTGGCCCCTCTACTTCTGGAGATGTTCAACTATTCATACAGCCATGGCTGGAACGGTTATATAACTTGACGCTGAGAAGGCCTTCGACAGGGTGGAATGGCCCTACCTCTTCTCTTCCTTGCAGCAATTTGGGTTTAACACCTGCTTTATTTCCTGGATCAAATTATTGTACTCCTCTCCCCAGGCGTCAGTATGCCCGAATACACAGTGCTCTGATCCTTTCCCCCTTTTCCGCGGCACACGCCAAGGGTGCCCTCTCTCTCCACTGTTGTTCGCGCTTGCCATCAAGCCATTGTCCATAGCATTGAAATCAGAATGAGGGTTAAAAGGAATAAGGAGACATGGAGAGGAACAGCGGGTTTCGTTGTATGCCGATGACCTACTCCTATATGTAAGCGATCCCCTGTCAAGCCTTCCACCTATTATCTCAATTCTGGACTCTTTCAGCGTATTTTCCGGGTATAAACTGAACATCACCAAAAGCGAATGTTTCCCAATAAATCAATTGGCCACAGAAATCCCAACTCACCTCATACCATTCAAAACAGCTGCGGTAGACATAAAGTACTGTATCTAGGAATAATGGTCACACGATCTATGCGCACACTGAAAGAACAGAACTTCTCGGTACTGACAGCAGCAGTCAAACAAGATCTTCAAAGATGGAACCGTTTACCACTGTCTCTAGCGGGTAGAGTGCAAACAGTAAAAATGAATATCTTACCAAGATACCTTTACCTCTTTCAGTGCCTACCAATCTACCTCCCTTGTTCGTTTTTTTATCTTATCAACAGCATCATATCCACATTCATCTGGGCAGGTAAACGGGCCAGAGCAAATAAGTCCTTACTCCAGAGGAGCAGATCATCGGGCGGCCTGGGATTACCCAATCTCCTTGGCTACTATTGGGCGGCTAACGCACAAAAGATTTTGCTCTGGTTCACCTCACCTCAACATAGTTGGTGTCAGTTGGAGGCAAACTCATGCTCCACATCCCTCCGGGCACTAGTATGTGGCACGGCACCCTCCCCCTTTCTCTCGCAGATTTGACATCTAACCCCATTGTAATTAATACATTAAAAATTTGGATTCAAATCAGGAAACGGTTTGGATGGCTCTCCCTACCTCAAAGTACACCTCTTTGTAATAATCACTTATTTGTACCAGCCAGGATTGACTCGCACTTTGCAGCTCTGGAAAATAAAGGCCTGAGTTGCTTGAGTGACTTATACATTGATGGACTGTTTGCCAGTTTCAACCAACTACGCTTGACGTTTGGACTGGGTAATACAGACTTTTTTCGCTTCTTCCAGCTTCGCGACTTTGCACGAACCCACTCTTCCCAGTTCCCCCAAGCCCCACCCCTCAGTGGTATAGACTTAGTACTCCAGGCTAAGTCTGTGCCTAAGGGCCACGTCTCATTTCTTTATGATCTCTTAACACCAACAAATGATTCATCTGTAAATAAGAGCAGGGCTGACTGGGAATCCGAACTCCAGATAAGCATTTCTGATGCTCTATGGAAAAAAACATTGGAAGCTGTTAACTCCTCCTCTAGCTGCGCCAGACTGTCTGTTATCCAATGTAAAGTACTCTTAAGACTCCACTATAGCAGAGACAAACTCTCCAAATTGTATCCAGACAGTACTACTGAAGCTTGTGACAGATGCTCTCAGACACCCTGCAATCTAACACACATGTTCTGGACATGCTCTAAACTGTCTAACTACTGGCAATCATTTTTTAAAATCTATTTCTGACATCCTAGGATTATCTGTTAGTCCTTCGCCACAGATAGCTATTTTTGGAGTGCCTCCCGATGGACTCGTAACCACATCTTTGCAGAAAAATGCCATAGCTTTCGCGTCCTTGATTGCGCGCAGAAAAATTGTCCTCCTATGGAAATCTTCCCAACCACCCTCCTTTAAATCTTGGCTACACGATTTATTGTTTCTACTGAAATTGGAGAAAATCAAATTCAGCCTTAGGGGCCGTCCCGAGAAGTTTTCCTCACACTGGAAACTGCTATGTTGATAAACTCCCTGCTACTGAAATGTCCCCCTGATTCTGTACCCATACCTTGCCCGGTCCACCCCCCTGTTATCCGGCTCATCTGGGTACACTAACCTGTTTATATAATGTAATAAGGGTCTCTGGGATGGGTGGAATGGGTGCTGCGTTATGCAGAAAAATGAAAATATGACTCTTTCGATGTACTGTTTACTGCAACTGTGAATCAATAAAAATATTATTAAAATAAATAAATAAAAAGAATCAAGATAATAAGAAATTATAAGTGGGTGTATACAGTGAAGGGAATACGTATTTAATCCCCTGCCGATTTTGCTAGTTTGTCCACTTACAAAGAACTGAACAGTCTATACTTTTAATGGTAGGTTTATTTTAACAGTGAGAGACATAATATCAAAAAGAAAATCCAGAAATGAACTTTAAAAAAAAAGATTTTCATTTAATTGTGGAAAATAAGTATTTGATCCCCTTGCAAAACATGCCTTAGTACTTGGTAGAGAAAGTCTTGTTGGACAGCACAGAGGTCAGATGGTTCTGGTAGTTGGTCACCAGGTTTGCTCACATCTCAGGAGGGATTTTGGTCCACTCCTCTCTACAGATCCTCTGAAATCCTTAAGGTTTGGAGGCTGATGCTTGGCAACTCGAAGCTTCAGCTCCCTCCACAGATTTACTATGGGATGGAGCTCCGGAGACTGGCTAGGCCCCTCCATTACCTTAATGGGCTTCTTCTGTAGCCACTCCTTAGTTGCCTTGGCCGTATGTGTTGGGTCATTGTCGTGCTGGAAGACCTATCCATGTCCCATTTTCAGTGTCCTCTCTGAGGGAAGGAGGTTATCAACCAATATTTTATGATACATGGCCCCCTCTATCATCCCCTAGCCTGTCCCCTTAGCAGACAGGGCCCCCCACAGCATAATGTTTCCACCTCCGTGCTTGACGCTGGGGATGGTGTTCTTGGGGTCATAGGCAGCATTTCTCTTCCTTCTAACACGACATGTGGAGTTGATGCCTAACATCTTGATTTTGGTCTCATCTGACCACATCACCTTCTCATAAGCCTCCTCTGAATCATTCAGAGGATCACTGGCAGACTTCAGATGGCCTTTACATGTGCCTACTTGAGCAGGGGACCCTTGCGGGTGCTGCTGGATTTTAATCCATTACGGCGCAGTGTGTTACCAATAGTTACCAAAAGTCTAGGAGAAAAAAACAATATTATGACAAACAGGATGCAACCACATGAAATACACATTTGCATGTTTAAAGAAGCAATATAAGAGGAAATGCATTTTTTTGTAGACAGTAATTGGCAAAATGAATAACTAATTAATATAAATGGGATGTTTATGCTCAATATTTTTATACAGCTAGTAGATAAAAGAGAAAGTAAAGGTTTATTAAGGCTCATGTTTTGGTGAAGCCTTTATTCCACTATTAACAAAAAAAAGTATTACATTAGTAAAAAATGACTACATGTAATGAAACATTTTAGATTCCATGCTCCAGTTTCGAGAGTTGATGGACAGATGATGCAACCCACGTGTTCTGGGTTAATTTAAAGTTTACACTGCACTATTTACAGCAGAGATATCCCTGAGATGCATTACAAGCACACACTGAAACAGAAAATGTTTTCAAAGCAACAGGAACATGAGGGAAATATGCTGTGCATATCGTTTATGTTTTACCGCATCATACATTTTATTCACGTTTACATTTTCAGTTATCCTGTCATTGAGTCATTCTCTACTGCTTTGTGTTTAACAAAGTGAATGTTCATATTTAAATCCTACGTGCATCAAGAGAGAACAACGTGAGTTAATGAATAAAAAATAAATAAGGTCTAATAATTCTTAATTCCTAAAGTTGTAATCAATCAAACATAGGCATGGTTTTTAAATATTTATGCCTATCAACAAAGGCCCTATTTTTAGTTACAATAATATATACACATTACATGTTTACAAATCGGGTGAATCTTCTTGTTAAGATACGCAGTCATTAAAGTCAGTGTTTTTGATGGCATTGTTGCAGTAAAAAGTGCCAGAAGCCACCAAATGTGGTCCTTTAGGGTCAGAGTTTTTGTCCGGGATCACATGCCACCTAGGCTAGTAAAATTTTACCCACCAGCTGGCTGCTCCACATGCTTGTTGTAGTACCAGTTCATCACCTTCCTGTACTGCTCTTGAGAGTTATAGCTTACCGTCCTAAAGCACATTCATGGCCTGAACAAAGGTCATTTTCTCTTAACATGCACAAAACCAAGAATTATTCTGTTTCGTATTTTAGTCAGTTTAAATCCATATATTACAGGATTCATCAAAGGAGGTATCAGCAAAAATTCTATAGCAAAGAAGTTTTGTAGGCTTTGAGGCAAATCTGTGGAACCAAATCGCATATACATCAAATCAAACAGTACTGCAACTGCAAAAACGATTAAAGAGGTCAAATGAGGAAGACATGTCTGCATAAACTTTACCCTGTCATCTTTGGACCTAACACAAGTACTTATGAGATGCATATAAGTCCAAATGATGAAAAACCCATGAAACATAAAAATGAAAATTGCAAAATATGCAACTATGTTGTTTGAAACGGTGTCAGCATCGGCGCAAGCAAGTTTAACAATCATCCAATTAACACAAAAGAGACTCTGTATTTTGAAACGACACAGCTTTAGTCTGGAAGTTAGCAGAACATTAACGGAGAAAACGCAGAAAGGTGTTAGCCAGGAGAAACATATCAGCTGAGAGAGCCTCCTCTTTGACATGACAGAGTGGTAGTGCAGTGGTCGACATATAGCCAGATATCTGTCGTAAGCCATAACTGCTAAAATAGATAAATCACAGCAAGCAAACGAGTACATGACAAAAGCCTGCAAAAGGCATCCTTCATATGAGATTTGTTGAGAAGAAGTCAGCAGATCTAAGAGGAATTTAGGGAAGAAACCTGTGGTCCCATAAAGTCCATTAATGCAGAAACTGCACAATAAGATGTACATGGGTTCATGCAGGTTTTCATCCAAGATGATGATCAGGATGAGAGAGATATTGAGAAACAAAATCACACAGTAATACAATAAAGTCAATGTGAAAAGAGTTAGTCTGTAATTATTTGTCTCGTTTAACCCTGATAGAATGAAAATGTTCACAACAGAAACATTATCCATGATCAGATAAATTATTTTCAAACCTGTCTCTTCAAACTCTGCTTTTCCACTGTCATGGCAGGAATGGTGACTGAGTAAGAGGTTACTCTGTGCTGTAGCTACACTCCCATCAAAGCCTGTTCTCCCTCTAAAGTTTCTATTGCAACATATCTGGAGACAAGAAAAACACATTTGGGAATATAACTTCAAAGTTAGAAAACAATGTTAATGTAGAATAAAACATGGTAGCTGTAGAAACCCGTCTCGTATGGGAAATGGCTCAACAGATAGCCTACTGTGCAAATGCAACGGCAAATGAAGTGTTAGACTTAGAAGGTCTGAATCAAGGTGAGCTGCTGATCATTGTCTATAATAGATGTCTGAATTAGCTGGGCTGAATCTACAGACTTTTGAAGAATATAACGCTTTTGGAAAGTGGCAGACGGGAGAAGGTTAGACCAGTTGTGGTTGTTAAGTGGTGGACAGTGTGACGCAGGTTCTGTGATATTTGTCCTTGCGTACCTAGTGTTCTAGGAAAGCAGATTCAGCATCAGCCTTATTATATTTGTATTCTTAACCATCTCGAATGATTAATCATCCTTACCCATTTAATGTTGTGGGCTACGATCCTCAGCTAAAAATGTCACATCAGTAAGTTGGCAGATTGCGCTAACAAAACTAAAGTTAGCTGTGACTGTCTGTAATTACCTGTTAGCTAACGGTACTTGAATAGGTGCTCTGAAAGCATTTTATGATAAATAAGGTTAAATATTTGTCTAATGTTACAGTTGAACATGCTTTACAATCTGAATATCACAGAAGTTTTAAAGAGTACACCAATAGTTCAGACATCTGTCACTCGCCAAATAGCTAACTATTATCTGGATGTGATTTAACTTAATTCTACGCCATGTCTCTAAACCCCTTCCGCTCTCGATCCTTTTAACTAAATATAATGATTTTGCATATTTACAAATGCCGATCTTAAAACAGTTTCAGCACTTATTGATGTATTCAAGACACGGACATCACCAGTATTAGCTAACAAGTAATTGAACCTAGGCTACAGTAAAGCTAGGTAGGTAGCTTAATGTGACTTGAATCTGACAACCTGCAAGTCAAACAACATCCTTTTCAATGGAATATTGTCACAAATGCCCCACCAGCCATGGAGGCAAAGAGGAGAACACAAGTCTGCTTGGCGTTTCAAAACGAAATCTTTTTATTTTATTTTCGCATCATGGCTGCCCTCCACCACACACACTCAACACCACAGAAATGTTTAAATAAAACCCATTACCCACAAATATATAAATACCCAACAAATACATACAAACTCAGAATATATACATAAACATTAATACATGTATAACATAAATATATGTGCAAAGTACTGCTAAAGTTTCCCTCTGCCCGATTCCCACTCAGAACTATTTATAGGGGTGCGGCCCACCTGGAACTCTTTTGCCCGGACATCCTGAGAGAGAGAGACAGACAGGCGTAAGTTTATACATGAACAATCATTTCATCGTGTTTACTTTTGAAGAATATTTAGTTAATCACCAAAAATAATAATATGATCATTCAATGCTAAGTGAATGCGCATTTTGAACTCGCGAGGAGATGGAACGGAGAAGAAACATCCGCAACAAAACAATCCTTAATAATATTTTTGAAGATCTGACGGGTTATTTTCAAGGGTCAGGGTGATCATTTGTTCTGATTCCCATCCATCAAGCATTAATCTGTCAGGATTGGGGGAAGGACCCAAGTGCAGAAGCAAATAGAGGAGGCCGGGGTACAAACGGATAACAAAAGGCGAGCTTGTATTTATGAAAAAGCTGATAACAAAAATACAGAAAAAGTACAAGGAAAAAGGTATCAAAATAAAAACGCAGACAAACCGGTGGAAAAGGGAGGGCTAACTAGGGAGATCCAAATCACTACAGGGAACAGGAAAACAACGACGACAACACGACAAATAAGACAAAGGAAGCACAGACTAAATACAGAGGAGGGTAATCACAAGACAAGAAACAGCTGGGAAGGGGGAGGAGACACACAGGGGCAACAGGTGAGCACGATCAGACAATCAGACAGGAGGGAAACTAAAGACAGGAAGTAAAGTAGACGACAGGAATTGACAAAACGGGCGGACGGCCCGGGAGCAAGGCAGGGAACATTGGGGGCTGGAGACAGGGGCGAAGGCCGAGGCTAGGGAACTCTGGGGGGCAGAGACAGGGGCGGAGACGAAGACGGGGCCAAAGGCCGCGACGGGGACACAGTGGGGGCTGGGCAGGAGGGCGGTGAGACGCCTCTGGAGGAAGGGCCGGAAGACGGCGAGACGCCTCTGGAGGACGGGATGGAAGATTGCGAGATGCCTCTGGAGGACGGGATGGAAGACGGCGAGACAATGCTCCAGGATGGCGTAGGCAGCAGTGGGACCCCTCTGGGGGGCTGCGGGACCGCTCCGGAGGACCTGGAGCAGGAGGCGGCGGGACCACCAACGAAACAGGACACGCTTTCGGCGGGACCCCCATCAGAGCGGGTGACAGCAGGACCCCTGGCAGAGCAGGAACAGGTGTTGGCGGGACCCCCATCGGAACAGGTGACGGCAGGTCCCCCAACCGAACAGGAGCAGACGTTGGCAGGACCCCCATCGGAACAGGTGACGGCGGGGCCCCCAACAGAACAGGAGCAGATGTTGGCGAGACCCCCATCGGAACAAGAGCAGTTGTTGGCGGGACCCCCATCAGAACAGGTGATGGTGGGACCCCCAAGGGAACATGAGCAGGTGTTGGCGGGACCCCCATCGGACAGGTGATGGCGGGACCCCCAACAGAACAGGAGCAGATGTTGGCGAGACCCCCATCGGAGCAGGAACAGGTGTTGGCGGGACCCCCATTGGAACGGGTGACGGTGGGACCCCCAAGGAAACATGAGCCGGTGTTGGTGGGACCCCCATCGGAACAGGCGATGGCAGGACCCTCAATGGAGCAGGACATGATGTCGGCTGGACCCCCAGCAGAACAGGTCTCCACGGGACCCCAAACAGGACAGGAGCAGGTGTTGGCAGGACCCCCATCGGAACAGGTGACGACAGGACCCCCAACGGAGCAGGAACAGGTTTTGGCGGGACCCCATCCGAACAGGTGAAGGCGGGACCCCCAACGGAGCAGGAACAGGCGAGACTGGATGCAAGTCTGGAGTCGACTGGAAAGGCGAGACTGGAGTCAGCAGGACAGACGAGGCTGGAGTCGACTGGACAAGCGAGGCCGGAGTCGACAGGACAGGCGAGGCCGGAGTCGACTCGACAGACGAGGCCGAAGTCGACAGAACAGACGAGGCTGGAGTCGACTGGACAGGCGAGGCCGGAGTCGACTGGACAGGCGAGGCCGGAGTCGACTGGACAGGCGAGGCCGGAGTCGACTGGACAGGCGAGGCCGGAGTCGACTCGACAGGCCAGGCCGGAGTCGACTCGACAGGCGAGGCTGGAGGCCAGGCCGGAGCCCACTGGATAGGCGAGGCCGGAGTCGACAGAACAGGCGAGACTGGAGTCCACTGGACAGGCCAGGCCGGAGTCCACACGACAGGCCAGGCCGGAGTCGACAGGACTGCCGAGACTGGAGACAAGGCTGGAGCCGACTGGACAGGCCAGGCCGGAGTCGACACGACAGGGGAGGCCGGAGACGACAGGACAGGCGAGGCTGGAGTCGACTGGACAGGCGAGGCTGGAGTCGACTGGACAGGCGTGGCCCTTAATGTGCAATTGCAAGGGTGAATTAAGTTTTAGACTTAGAAGGTCTGAATCAAGGTGAGCTGCTGATTATTGTCTATTATAGATGTCTGAATTAGCTGGGCTGAATCTACATACTTTTGAAGAATATAACGCTTTTGGAAAGTGGGAGACGGGAGAAGGTTAGACCAGTTGTGGTTGTTAAGTGATGGACAGTGTAACGCAGCCTCCGTGATATTTCAGAAAAGCAGATTCAGCATCAGCCTTATTATATTTTTATTGTTAGCCATCTCAAATTATTAATCATCCTTACCCTGAGAAATGTTATGGGAACAGGAGCAGATGTTGGCGGGACCCCCATCGGAACAAGAGCAGTTGTTGGAGGGACCCCATTCGGAAAAGGTGACAGCAGGACCCCCAACGGAGCAGAAACAAGTGTTGGCGGGACCCCATTGGAACGGGTGACGGTGGGACCCCCAAGGGAACATGAGCAGGTGTTGGCGGGACCCCCCTCGGAACAGGTGACGGCAGGACCCCCAATGGAGCAGGACATGCCGGCTGGACCCCCGGCAGAACAGGTCTCCACGGGACCCCAAACAGGACAGGAGCAGGTGTTGGCATGACCCCCATCGGAACAGGTGACTCCAGGACCCCCAACGGAGCAGGAACAGGTTTTGACGGGACCCCAATCCGAACAGGTGAAAGCGGGACCCCCAACGGAGCAGGAACAGGTGAGACTGGAGTCAGCAGGACAGACGAGGCTGGAGTCGACTGGACAAGCGAGGCTGGAGTCGACTGGACAGGCAAGGCCGGAGTCGACTGGACAAGCGAGGCTGGAGGCAAGGCTGGAACCCACTGGACAGGCAAGGCCGGAGTCGACAAGACAGGCCAGGCCGGAGTCGACAGGACTGACGAGACTGGAGGGAAGGCTGGAGCAGACTGGACAGGCGAGACCGGAGTCTACTGGACAGGCCAGGCCGGAGTCGACACGACAGGCGAGACTGGAGGTAAGGCTGGAGCCGACTGGACAGGCGAGACTGGAGTCCACTGGACAGGCCAGGCCGGAGTCGACAGGACTGGGGAGGCTGGAGACGACAGGACAGGCGGGGCTGGAGTTGACAGGACAGGCGGTGCTGGAGTCGACTGGACAGGCGGGGCTGGAGTGGGCCGGGCCGCCGACAGGACAGCCGGGACTGGAGTCGGCCGGGTCGCCGACAGGGCAGGCAGTACTGGAGTCGGCCGGGTCGCCGAAACGGCAGGAGTGGCTGGAGTCGGCCGGGCCACGGACAGGGCAGGGCAGGAGTGGCTGGAGTGGACCGGGCCGCCGACAGGACAGGCATGGCTGGAGTCGGACTCCTACAGGACAGGAGAGACTGGAGTCGACCGGGCCGCCGACAGAGCAGGAGTGGGCCGGGCTGCCGACAGGGCAGGAGTGGGCCGGGCCGCCGACAGGGCAGGAGTCGGCCGGGCCGCCGACAGGGCAGGAGGGGATGTAGTGGGCCGAAGCGCAGCTGGAAGCATGGTGGCCAGGACTCGGCCTAGGAACAATGTGAAGGCCAGGGAAAAAACTTGAAATGACATGGAGGACGGGGCAAGGGCAGTGTAGCGTTCGGCCGTTCCCACACGAGGCTCCATAGCGTATCCAGTCAGGTCAGGAGCTGGAACAGGTGCCGGAGCTACGGGCGGAGGTAGAATAGCATCTATGGGGACCAGCTGTTCTACCATGGTAGCCACCCGCTGCATCAGGACGTGGAGTTCAGGCAGCATATGTACCTGGGTTGAGGTTGCCTGGTGGGCCATCAAGACCTCTTGTCCTGGGAAGGCATCCTCGAATTTTTCTGCCGGGTCCATTCTTTGGTCGTGTCGTACTGTCAGGATTGGGGGAAGGACCCAGGTGCAGAAGCAAATAGAGGAGGCCGGGGTACAAACGGATAACAAAAGGCGAGCTTTTATTTATGAAAAAGCTGATAACAAAAATACAGAAAAAGTACAAGGAAAAAGGTATCAAAATAAAAACGCAGACAAACCATTGGAAAAGGGATGGCTAACTAGGGAGGACCAAATCACTACAGGGAACAGGAAAACAATGACGACGACACAACAAAGAACACAAAGGAAAGCACAGACTAAATACAGAGGAGGGTTATCACAAGACAAGTAACAGCTGGGAAGGGGGAGGAGACACACAGGGGCAACAGGTGAACACGATCAGACAATCAGACAGGAGGGAAACTAAAGACAGGAAGTAAACTACACAAGACATGAAGTGAACAAGACAAGACAGGAAGTGACAAAACAAGATACATTTCAAAATAAAACCGTAAACTATAAATACCAAAACTGAGATCCTAACATAATCACACACATGAAGGTGCTTGAAAGGGTACTGATGGTAGTTAGGGCTGACTAGTGGCAGTGGCAGTGACAGTTTGCGACAGCAAGCAGTAGTTCATCAAGCTGCTCAGTTCATGGCCATAACATTGTTGTCAGTTGTCTCCGCTTGATCTAGTTATTATGGCACCTCCTAACGCACATGTTACACACTGTCTTCATTTGCGTGGCAGATGTTTACTGTAGCTTGTTTAACTGCATTGAAATATATTTTCTATTTAAAATTAAACAAAACATACAAGTGAAAAGTATTAGCATTTGAACTGATCCTTACATTAACAAGGTTTCTTTATTACCCATTTGTGACAAAAACGATTTCTTAGTTAATTTAAATAAGTTTATTGTACCGTTCCATGGTAATCGAAATGCCTTCAGCTTTATCTTGTGGCTGTAAAAATGTTTAGTTAATATTACAGAAATCAGACACATCAAATAACCATTTGCATGTTAGATGCTAGGCGATGAATTGTTGTGATTAATGTGATAAAAAAAATGTAAGCAACTGACAGAACTAATCCTTTACAAAATCCTGAAAGTAGCATTGAATGTCTCCTCTAGATCTTAAGAACATATGGTGTCTGTTTGGGCTTCAATAGAAATGTACAACTAAAAGAATAATTGGCTGACACATTTTAATTTCCAAACAAATCACAGTGATCAAGTCATCACAATACAGTTGTTCCGATATGTTGAATTAATATCCATCCTGACAACATTACCTGCAGGTAATGGGCTACGGCAAAGGTTAAAAGACATATGATGTGCCTGCAATACATTTGTAAGTTGTTAAATGAAGTTGCTGAAATAATGAAACACCAAATGTAATATAAGTTTGAATATAGGGACAAATTATCACATATATAATAAATTAATACCATGTGGTAGATAGTAATTGCAAAATGGATAAACTGTCATATAAATAGGGATGTAATTGTGCATAACTTTAAGTAATTTATACATACATACAGTGGGGCAAAAAAGTATTTAGTCAGCCACCAATTGTGCAAGTTCTCCCATTTAAAAAGATGAGAGAGGCCTGTAATTTTTATCATAGGTATACCTCAACTATGAGAGACAAAATGAGAAAAAAAAATCCAGGAAATCACATTGTAGGATTTTTAATGAATTAATTGGTAAATTCCTCGGTAAAATAAGTGTTTGGTCACCTACAAACAAGCAAGATTTCTGGCTCTCACAGACCTGTAACTTCTTCTTTAAGAGGCTCCTCTGTCCTCCACTCGTTACCTGTATTAAGGGCACCTTTTTGAACTCGTTATCAGTATAAAAGACACCTGTCCACAACCTCAAACAGTCATACTCCAAACTCCACTATGGCCAAGACCAAACAGCTGTCAAAGGAGACCAGAGACAAAATTGTAGACCTGCACCAGGCTGGGAAAACTGAATCTGCAATAGGTAAGCAGCTTGGTGTGAAGAAATCAACTGTGGGAGCAATTATTAGAAAATGGAAGACATACAAGACCACTGCTAATCTCCCTCGATCTGGGGCTCCACGCAAGATCTCACCCCGTGGGGTCAAAATGATCACAAGAACGGTGAGCAAAAATCCCAGAACCACACGGGGGGACCTAGTGAATGACCTGCAGAGAGCTGGGACCAAAGTAACAGAGGCTACCATCAGTAACACACTACGCCGCCAGGGACTTAATCCTGCAGTTCCAGACGTGTCCCCCTGCTTAAGCCAGTACATGTCCAGGCCCGTCTGAAGTTTGCTAGAGGGCATTTGGATGATCCAGAAGAGGATTGGGAGAATGTCATATGGTCAGATGAAACCAAAATAGAACTTTTTGGTAAAAACTCAACTCGTCGTGTTTGGAGGAGAAAGAATGCAGAGTTGCATCCAAAGAACACCATACCTACTGTGAAGCATGGGGGTGGAAACATCATGCTTTGGGGCTGTTTTTCTGCAAAGGGACCAGGACGACTGATCCGTGTAAAGGAAAGAATGAATGGGGCCATGTATCGTGAGATTTTGAGTGAAAACCTCCTTCCATCAGCAAGGGCACTGAAGATGAAGCGTGGCTGGGTCTTTCAGCATGACAATGATCCCAAACACACCGTAAGAAGCATTTCAAGGTCCTGGAGTGGCCTAGCCAATCTCCAGATCTCAACCCCATAGAAAATCTTTGGAGGGAGTTGAAAGTCCGTGTTGCCCAGCGACAGCCCCAAAACATCACTGCTTTAGAGGAGATCTGCATGGAGGAATGGGCCAAAATACCAGCAACAGTGTGTGAAGACCTTGTGAAGACTTACAGAAAACGTTTGACCTCTGTCATTACCAACAAAGGGTATATAACAAAGTATTGAGATGAACTTTTGTTATTGACCAAATACTTATTTTCCACAATCATTTGAAAATAAATTCATTAAAAATCCTACAATGTGATTTTCTGGATTTTTTTTTCTCATTCTGTCTCTCATAGTTGAGGTATACCTATGATAAAAATTACAGGCCTCTCTCATCTTTTTAAATGGGAGAACTTGCACAATTGGTGGCTGACTAAATACTTTTTTGCCCCACTGTACATACATACATACATACATACATACAGTATATGAGTATATATATATATATATATTTATACAGAGACGTGAGCAGGTTATGTATCATATCGTTCAATGTGAAAGCATATTTTGCAGAACATAACATTTTTATCCAAGAAAAATTGAATTTGACTATAATAATAAATATTCAGTACCTCCTGTTAAAACGCCTAACCAGACAGCCCCAGTTCAGAGAGTAATGCTCACATATAAACTTGATATACAACATATTTTCTTGAAAGATAAATTAATGTACACGGAAAACGTGTAGAAGTTATGTATATATTTTCTATAGGATGTAGAGACATTAAAACGAGAGTTGTAAAAATGTGCTATTTAACAGAAGTTGTGTCTTTGAGATATCTATACGAGATCTAAATGCATTACATGCAAATCATAAAATGTCCATTTACTGTAGACACACGTGTCATATGTAACACATTATCAACATATTATCAGGCGTTTAATAAAGACATTTTAATAAAAGCCTTTCCCAGTCTTATAAAATATCCTTAACATTGCATTTCTTGAATTTTAAGGATAAACTCAACCGAAGCAATTTATTTTCTTTTAACATACACTAAACCTAAAATTCTTTTTCGTATTTTGGTCAGTTTAAATCCATATATTAGAGGATTAACCATAGGAGGTATAAGCAGAAATTCTATAGCAATAAAGTTTTGAAGGCTCTGAGGTACATCTGTGGAGCCAAATCGCATATAAATCAAATCAAACAGTATTACAACAAGGAATGTGATTAAAGAGGTCAAATGAGGCACACATGTCTGCATAAACTTTACCCTGTCTTCTTTGGACCTAACACACATTTTAACAAGATGCATATAAGTCCAAATTGTGAAAAACCCATGACAGACATAAATGACTATTGTGATATATGCAACTATGTTGTTTGAGAAAGTGTCAGCTTCAGAGCAAACAAGTTTGACAATCATCCAATTAACACAAAAGAGTCTCTGTATTTTGAAACGACACAGCTTTAGTCTGGAAGTTAGCAGAACATTAACGGAGAAAACGCAGAAAGGTGTTAGCCAGGAGAAACATATCAGCTGAGAGAGCCTCCTCTTTGACATGACAGAGTGGTAGTGCAGTGGTCGACATATAGCCAGATATCTGTCGTAAGCCATAACTGCTAAAATAGATAAATCACAGCAAGCAAACGAGTACATGACAAAAGCCTGCAAAAGGCATCCTTCATATGAGATTTGAGAAGAAGAAGTCAGCAGATCTAAGAGGAATTTAGGGAAGAAACCTGTGGTCCCATAAAGTCCATTAATGCAGAAACTGCACAATAAGATGTACATGGGTTCATGCAGGTTTTCATCCAAGATGATGATCAGGATGAGAGAGATATTGAGAAACAAAATCACACAGTAATACAATAAAGTCAATGTGAAAAGAGTTAGTCTGTAATTATGTGTCTCGTTTAACCCTGATAGAATGAAAATGTTCACAACAGAAACATTATCCATGATCAGATAAATTATTTTCAAACCTGTCTCTTCAAACTCTGCTTTCCCAATGTCATGGCAGGAATGGTGACTGAGTAAGAGGTTACTCTGTGCTGTAGCTACACTCCCATCAAAGCCTGCCTCTACAGTTTCTATTATTAAAGCAGATGGGACAAGATAAACACATATGGGAATTTAAACTCTTAATTATTAAGTAATCTGATGTTCAAGTCTAAACCCAACCACCTAATTAATAGAAAACAGGAATATAGCATATATCAGAATCAGTTTTACTATCCAAGTAGGTTTGCACATAGGAAGAATTTGCTTTGGTATAGCTAGTGCATACGAAGACACAGAAAGAAGAATAAGTAGCCAAACAAATAAAAACAGAAATAGCACTGTTATGACAGCTATTTACAAAAACTATTTTAAGACTCTGTAGCAAATTACAAATATTTACATATGACAAATATGATATAACGTATTTAAAGTAGAGAGCTGTGCTGAAAAAGAGGTAATATGGAGAAGAAATGTCCAGCATGTGCAGGACTCGCACATTTAAAAGAATGAGATGTTGTTTGCATGATGTGATGTGAATTTATGTAATGCACAATGTTTTGCTAGAGTGGGTCAAATGTCAGTGTCAGTGGGGGTCCCGGGGCTTGTTAATGAGACCGGTAGCAGGGCGGGAGAAACTGTTCAGGTGATGAGAAGTTTTGGTCCTGATGGAGCACAGCCTCCTGCCAGAGGGTAGTGTAGTAAACGGTGAGTGTCCAGGGTGGGAGGCATAAGCCACAAAAACAAGGTCATGGACTGAGGGCAGATTGCAGCCGATATAAGCCTTCTCCATACATCTTTTCCAGTGTTTAAAGCTTACGTATGTGAGTTATCCTGTGTCTATTCAGTTAAATATCCAATGTATGTTTAAATCAGGGTAATGAAGTAAACAAGCCCTCACCTGACACACAACTGTCAGGTTTCAACTATTTCATCATGTCATGAATTTGCTACTATAAAGTCAAAAGAATTACCAGTCTGAGACTTAAAAATATCTCTGTTGTCAATTTAAATATGTGTATTTTACTGTTCAACTGTGTGGCAGATGGAATCAAAATAAATGTTAAAGGTATGGTATCTAAAATGCTTTATTGGGGTCACAGCAGGGACATTTACAAAAGTTGAAAAGACAAAAAGATGACGATTATTCTGAACTCTTTGTAACAGTCAGACAGCAGGAACATAAAATACCCCTCTTAAAGCACATTACTTATATTGTGGAGCATTTAAAAAAGCAATTGATAATGTAAAGAACAACACAAAAAAAGAGTCTGGTGTTGTTTGCCACGATACACTTAAACAGAAAGGTGTTTTACTCTGTATGTAAAGAGTCTATAGTGCACCTTTCCCACGGAGAGGCTTAGTATAAATGTATAACCTCAAAGAATGATTGGCTGAAAAACAAATCAAAACAAGTCATAATAATACAGTTGTTTCTTTCAATTGTTGAAGTATTATATGCCATGTCGATATGACCTGCAGGTAATGGGCTAGGTAAAAGGTTAAAACACAGATGTGCTTGCAATGAAGATCAAAACAAAACACAAAAGAGTTAGCCATCATGACATGTATCTCATATTTGTAACTGAGCGCATAGATACACAACCTCTTTTCACGCATGGACATTGAGAATTATATTGATTATGTTATTAAAATCCACCAATTACATCGGTTAGACACTTTCTTACTGTTCTCAAATACAACCAAGAATTCTTCTCCGAATTTTGGTTAATATCATCCCATACACCAGAGGATTTAAAACTGGAGGAATTACAAGAAATTCTATGGCCATGAAGTTCTGAAGGCTTTGCGATAACCCTCTGGAACCAAACCGTGTGTACATTAAATCAAATAGCACAGCAAAGGAAAAATTCACTAGTGAGACTAAATGCGGAATACATGTTTGCATAAACTTCTTTCTGCTCTGTTTGGATCTTAGGCATTTTCTTACCAGATACATGTAAGACCAAATGAGAAAGAGAAAATGGATAATGTAAATGGAAATGTTAAAATATGCAACACTAGTATTAGCTACAGAGGTAGAGCAAGCTAGTTTACCAATCAGTGCATTTGAACAGTACAGTTTAGGTATGTGTGAGCCACATAACTTGGATTGAAAAATTGTCATTGTGTTAGTGAACATACAACAAAGAGGCAACATCCAAGAGAAGGCCACTAAAAGAGATATCCGTTGTGTAGTAATCACAGAGTGGTACATGAGAGGTCGACATATAGCCACATATCTGTCATATGCCATGACAGCTAGAATGGATAAGTCACTTCCAGATGATGAGTGTATCACAAAACTCTGCAGCAGACATCCAGCGTAAGAGACAACATGAGAGGGAGACAGAAGATCCATGAGGAATTTGGGGTAAAATCCTGCTGTCCCATAAAGTCCATTTATACACAGATTACACAGGAAGATATACATGGGCTCGTGAAGCTTTTTGTCCACAATGATGGTAAAGATGAGAATTGCATTTACTATCCAAATGACTGAGTAAAGCAGTAAAGTGAGAGCAAAGAGAATTATTCTGTGATGCACCATGTAATCTAATCCTGAAAGTGTAAAAAAGGTCAGTACAGAACCATTATCCATTTATCTCTCAGCTGCTTATTATAGTAGTTACAGTGTGATTTCTCAACTCAATATTTGCCAATCATAGAGTGACTTCTGAGAAACATCATTGACACACATGTTCCTGAGATGCTGTTTGTGGAGCGAGCATCATGTGCAAAGTGTCTCTAAGAGTGTGTTCTACTTAAGTCATTTCCCTGATGACTCGGCACAAGCTGGGAATTCAAGTGTGAGCTTGTCATGTCAAATGTTTATAGTTTCAATAACCTATTCATTAAATAATATATTTAAATGTAAGTACTGTTTTACTGCAACTGGGGGCTCGTTTTGAAGGTTTTTGCACAATTGTATTGTTTTTGTAATAAATATATGTAAGCTATGAATACTTTATAAAGGCTACTCTAGTATACACTTTTTTTGTCTTCCAAAGGCTATATACTGTATATGTACACTTTATCCTGTCAAGTTTATAATTACAGTTCAAAGCTTTAGTTTCCTATACTGCACCCAAACCACAGATGTGTAAAGAGAACTGGATACAGTGTTGGAGGCCGGGGCCCATTCATTACTGAAAGAATACTCCATTCATTGAAGTCAATAACAAAAAATGGCATAAAAAAAAACATGAAAACTAATTTTGTTTTGCTGTAATTTATTTATAACACATAAACAGGAGTTTTTGTAAATCACAATTCAACATATAAGTAATAGCCTACTAATTGCCTATTCACAACATGGTGAGGCATTGTATGTTCATATTTGTGGTTTCTATTAAAGTGTTACTGGACTTCCTCCAGGTCTCAAAAAGGTAAAAGCAACATTTCTATCAATCAATATCCCTTACAGAGGAGCTGAATGGATCATCCACAGAAACAATCGTTAACAATTTTAATGGAAATGTTAGGAAGTAGCACCTTTGTAAACTGACTATAGCGAGGACTGTTGTTTTAATTATGCATGAAACCTTTGTATGTTTTTTTATTTCCAAACTGCCATTTGAAAAAAATGGCAGCACCCAAAAATAAAGCAATATGGTCTAAGAGAACAGGCTTTCATTTGGCCACATGGTCATTTTAAAGAATCACGATACGAAATCAAACCAATTAAACGTCTGCATTTGCTTTTTTTTCCTCACATACAGCAAACGAAGGTAGGATTTACAATTTGTTGTGCCCTATGTGTCACCCTGTGACATTTCTGCAGATGGATAAATAATGTGTTTTACTAGTACAGTATATCAATTGTGGGGTTATTTTATCGGCTCAAATAGCTTAATGAAGTTTGTATCGGTGGCTTTAACACAAAGGTTTGCTTCAATTTGACATATCCTGCAATCAGTGTTATTTCAAACTTTAATATTTGTATTCAAGCCCTTTTTCAATAACAACACGCTGTATTCAGGTACATTAAGAGTGTCTTGGTTTATATTTCACAATATTATTTACAAGGCAAAGGTATTTTATTTCTAATACCACTTATAACCCCAACCCTAACCTGCTTTAGATGGAAGCACTTCAAAGATACACTGATCCGAAAATAGAAAATTACATTACATTACGAGGGTAATAAATCCCTGCCTTGATTACTCAGGTAGTTACTTCAGAATGTTAGAGAGCGTTTGAATGTAAATATTTGAAAAGAGGTCCCCAAAGCAACAGCCGTCCTTTTCACTACCCTATGTTTGTGAGTGCCCTTTTCTCCCTTGAAGTGTGACTCACTTTCACACTGCTATTGGGTGCTTCTGCACACATTGATATATACAAACTGAAATGTCATTTGTGAACAGCTCATGGCTTTAATCCAATAACTGATCCTCTACCACACAAAGCACTTTTAATTATTTTTCTTATTTGTGTCAATTTGAAACCATACATCAGAGGATTGATAATCGGAGGTAAAATGAGAAATTGCATTGCCATCAAATTCTGGGCACTTTGTGGCAGTCCTTTTGAGCCAAATCGCATATACAACAAATCAAAAAGCAAAGACACAACACCAACTGCTAAACAGAATAAATGTGGTACACATGTCTGCATAAATTTATTCCTATTCTCCTTGGAGGCTTTGCATGTTTTGATCAGATATATATACGACCAACCAATAAACATGAAATGACCAAAATAAAATGTATAATTAAAAACTGGAATGACAATATTTGCTATGGAAGCAAAACAAGCTAGTTTACCTATCAACCAGTTAACACAGTAGATTTTCGGTATTTTTGAGCCACATAACTTTGTTCTCCACGTGGTTATTGTACTCATGAACACCAAATAAATGGGCAATAGCCAGGCAAAAAACACCAACACACAAACTTTCTGTTTAGTCATGACAGAGTGGTACACCAGAGGTCGACATATAGCCACATACCTGTCGTAGGCCATCAGCACTAGAAAAGAGAAATCTGCAGCAGCTGAAGAGTGCAGCACAAAACCCTGCAGAAAACATCCAACATAAGAGATCACATGAGCGGTAGACAGAAGATCCATAAGGAACTTTGGATAAAAGCCTGCTGTCCCATAAAGTCCATTTATACACAGATTACACAGGAAGATATACATGGGTTCATGAAGCTTCTTGTTCACAATGATGGTCATAATGACGGTCAAATTCACCAGCCAAATCACACAGTAACACAGCAAAGTGAGGGCAAAAAGAACAGCTCTGTAGTTTGACGTCCCACTTAACCCTGACAGAGTAAACACAGTAACTACTGAAACATTATCCATCTTTTTTTAACATTCTATTTACAGTGATGCCACACAAACAAGAAATTGGCCGTCAAACCCCTACTTAAAAAAGGACATCCAGCTCTGTGTCTGTCCAGCAGCCTGAATTTTTGAAATCAGTTTATGCTTTCATGGCAGCAAAATGAAGCACTGAACATGTGTTTTCAAATGATCCAATCAGTGGGCCTGAATAAAATGGTAGACCGCCCAAAATTACAACACAGACATCAATAACCTAAAGTTAAAGATGTTTTTTTTGCATATAATTAGTTCCCTTACTTAAACCAGCTGGCATTATAGTAATACATTTTATTTAAATGATGGCACAATCAATCATTAGTCTATAATTGATAACGTACAATCCTCCAGTAAAACATGTAAATACAAACATTTTTTAAATACACAGGAGCCTCTGGGGCCATGTGGGAGGATCATCGTAGGTTGGGGGGGTGGGGGCCAGAGGCCCTTACAAAGTGTGGGTAGCACCTGCAGACAAGCTGCTCCAGGTTTCCTCTGTCACCTTCCTGGAGCTCCTCACTCACCGTCATGCAAAAATAAAAAAGAGCTAGGAGCCTGTGTGTGGCCTACCATGCTCATCATCTCAAAAATCATGGGAAAGACTGAATGCTCTTGCTGCACCATTTTCTGTTGTATAATGTAAACACCGTACTTTCAGAAGACACCGTTTTACTCTTCTCCAAGTCAAGTTTCATGTTTCATATGTTAAAAGTTTGACATACTTTCTGATTTCTGTCTATGCCAAAGTTTGTGTAAGGTTTTGTAAACAAAATTCTGAATTTTGGATTTAATGTGATTTATTTTCAGATACATTTTGAACACACACTGATATACCCATTATCACATAGCATTAAACACACGTTAAAAATGAGACATTTTCAAAATAAAAAAACATATTGAGGGCCCATGCAATGACAACCGGCTGGTGATGGGGACTCAATACATGTTCAAAAACATATCAGCTTCACGGCCTAGCCTTAAGACATTTATCACTCAGAAAATATATATTTCTGTTAATTTGCTACAATTTGTATACATATATACAGTATATACTGTATGTATGTATATAAATATATATATATATACAGTGGTATGCAAAAGTTTGGGCACCCCTTAGGAAAACCACTGCATCAGTTTGTCACTTGCTGAGCTTTTGAAGCAGCAACTTCATTTTAACATATGTTATACCTTATGGTAACAGAAACATCTCAGTAGTGAAATAACTTTTATTGGTCAAACAGAAACATTTTTATGTGCATTCAAACAAAAATAGGCATGTGCATAAATTTGGGCACCCCTAAGAAATAATTCCATTAATATTTAGTATTGCCTCCTTTTGCTGCAATAACGGCCTGTAGACGCCTCCTGTAGCCACAGACAAGTCCCTTAAGCCTGGCAGGTGGTATTTTGGCCCATTCTTCCACACAAAACGTCTCCAGTTCAGTCAGGTTTCTTGGCCTCCGTGCATGGACAGCCTTCTTCAAATAAATCCATACATTTTCAATGATGTTAAGGTCTGGGGACTGGGATGGCCATTCCAGAACATTGTACCTGTGCTTCTGCATGAATTCCTTGGTGGATTTTGATCGGTGCTTAGGATCATTGTCCTGCTGAAAAATCCAACCCCGGCGTAGCTTCAACTTTGTGACTGACTCTAGAACATTCTTGTCAAGAATCTCCTGGTACTGTAAGGAATTCATGTGGCCCTCAACTTTAACAAGTTTTCCAGTACCTGTGCTAGCCACACAGCCCCATAACATGATAGATCCTCCACCAAATTTTACAGTGGGCAACAAGTTCTTTTCATTGAATGCAGTGTGTTTTTTTCGCCATGCATACCTGTTCATGTTATGACCAAATAACTCAATCTTGGTCTCATCTGACCACAGTATTTTGTTCCAAAATGCTTCTGGCTTGTCCAGATGTGCTTTTGCATACCTCATGCGACTCTTCTTGTGATTAACACTCAGGAAAGGCTTTTTGCACATCACCCTTCCAATGAGCTCTTCCTGGTGCAAAGTACGCTGGATTGTGGAACGGTGAACAACTACACCATCAGCAGCCAGATGTTGTTGTAGTTCTCTGGAGGTGGTCTGTGGCTTCTCTGTGACCATTTTCACCATCCTTCGCCTGTGCCTTTCCCCTATTTTTGTCGGCCTACCACATCTTTCCTTCACACGGACTGTTCCTGTGGCCTTCCATTTCACAACTACGTTTCTGACTGTGGAGACAGACAGTTTAAACCTGTCAGATAATTTTTTGTACCCTTCTCCTAATTTATAATGTTGGATTATCTTAGCTTTCAGGTCAGTGGAGAGTTGTTTTGAGGTCCCCATCTTGCCACTCCCTAAGAAAGAACCTAGGCCAGGCACAGCCAGCTATTACCTATGTTAAATAGCCTTTTTCATGATTGGTTCCACCTGTCTTTGTAATTGAAGGTCTAATGAGCTAATCAAAGCAATTTTGTGCAGCAACCTGTCAGCTATAAATCAGTACAGGTGTTGAAATGAATGCTATTTATAAGGGTGCCCAAACTTTTGCACATCCCATTTTTTGCATTTTATTTTATTATAATAAAACTATGTAATGCTACCCTAAGAATTTTGGTCTGGAAAACACTAAAACGTCTACATCTTTGTAGGAAAACAAATGTTGTTGCTGTGATCTTCTATTATAAAGGAAAAGCAAATTGTCATGAAATCTCAGAGGGGTGCCCAAACTTTTGCATACCACTGTATATACAGTATACACATATATATATATATATATATATATATATATATATATATATATATAGGACAAATTCCTACCATAATGTCCGTTTAGTGTGATGGGTGTGCTATACAGTGGAAGCAACCCTTTAAAACTACAGGCTTAGATATGGCTGTGTGATCAGAGTTGTACTTTGATGCAGCGTTCGATTGCAATAGATGAAAAATGTGCAGCAAAACAACATTTGCACTGCGTTTGCTGCTTCACTCATTTATCTCTGTACAACCAGTTTAGTTTTAAGCAGGCACTTTCCAACATAAGTTGCATTGCGCTTGCTAGGAACCATTAAGATGCTGCCACTTTTGCTTTCATTCTTTCACGTATGATAAAGAAAGTGTCACCACACCACAAAATCGCTTTCAAAGTAAATTGGGTAAATATCTGTTGATAGTTTTACATAGTGTAGCATTTAGTGATGAGGACAGGGACCCAATCATGGGATGAAGCATGTCAACAACAATGTAGCTATGACTCTTTGGAAAACACTATCTTATCAAGAGGACACAAAAAGCAATGGATAGCGATACAATACATAATGAAAACAAATACATCTGACATACAGAAGTTTCTGATGTCAACTTTACATTCTGTTTGAGAGTGGTTAAATCAACACTATTTTGCCATTTTAAGCTATAGTTTATTATTTCAGTTTTCTAATTTCAGTATGTTGAACCCTACATAAAATGTGGTTGCAAATTGTTAATGGGTTTCGCAGAATACCAACTCAAAAGCTGAAAGGCCTGAACTTGTTGATCAAATATAACATGTATTTGTTTTAATATATTTATTTTAGTGGCTACATAAAAGCAATAACTTTCTGGCTAAAGAGCCTGTTTGTGTTAATTAGTTCCACTTTCCAGAGAAGTGTTGTTTTATTAATTGCTCTCAGAGGAGAGTGGAGTTAATGACCTGTTGACCACTTGTACCATAATTACTGCATGTACTCCATGGAGATCCTTCAAAAAATAGCTTCAATATCCCCCCTGGGGTGCTCATGATTGAAATGAATCTCTTTCACAGCTTGTGGTGTCAACAGGTAAAGTCACTGTAAAAAGTACATTGACCGTTGATCATAATGAGCTGGCTGCAGCCATTGCTGTTCCCAGAGGCCTGTCGTTTTCCACTGAGGCTCACCTGGGAGGTCACATTAATGACAACATCACAGCATCCCTTCATTAGCTATGGTGACAATATACAACACAGTCTAAAGAGTGGTAATTACATCACTTGAATTTCATCGTTGTGATTTTAAATTGCTGTCCATTCATCCCTCTGGGATACGGTAAACACTAGGGGTGTCGTATTGATGAAAACAGTGATGCTTAAAGACATACATGTTTATATCATGTTGAATACACATGTGATAATATTGTGTAAATAACCCAGCAACCTGAGACTGGGCATCCCGTTGTCCCAGTGAAAAAGAGTCCAGAGAACGCACCCTTTTATTTATTTGAAAATGCTGCATTATGAACAACAAATCCATTTTGAAATCAGCAGGAGTAGAGCTAGTTAACAGAAGCTGTAAGATGTTTAGCATCCTCTGGTCAGACAGTTCTGCTTGGCTAAATAAAAGAGCAAACAGCTAAAATGGATACAGTGCGGTTCAATTTAGTAACACCATGATGCCTTCAAGCTAGTCCACCAATGCCAACAGTGACAACTCTCCCGTCAAAACACACTGGCTGTTCCAACACACTTTACCGTGACTTATTTTGTGACATTTTTGATAAACGATACTACTATGACTTTTCTCATGATACTTTTTAACAATATATACCATGATTTCTTTCAAGATAATTCCACAACCTAATTTATTACTTTTTCATATGTTCATCATACTATTGTACTTTTTTAAAATTGTATTTGACTTACTATACCCAAACTTTTTTTCCTGAAATACAACACATACTGAACTTGGACTTTTTTTCGTATTTTTTCGACATTTCTTACTAACTTTTTTTCAAACTTTTACAACATACTATTCTCTGAGTTTTTAATTATTTTCCAACATACTAAACTATGTGTTTTTTGTGAAATGTTCAACATACTGTATACTTTTTTTCTCATATTTTTCGAAATGCAGTACTATGACTTTTTCAATATGTTTTCCATATGCTATACTATCTTTTTTCATGGTGATAATTTTAAATATTGTAGTATGATTATTCATTTTAAAAATATTTTTAGACATACTATATAATTACTTTTTTCATATTTTGTGAAATGCTTTACTATAACTTCTTCAGCATTCTGTACTGTTACCTTTTTCGAAAAACTTGACTGTGACTTTTTTGTCATATTCATCTATTGCAGTGGTTAATTTGAGCCGGATCCTGCCGGAACAGGATCCGGCACCTCTTCATTTTGGCCACCCTGTGTTCCGGCACCTATTTGGGCAGATCCGGTACCTCTCACAAAAAATAAAAATAAAAAAATGGTTAAAATGAAATAAAATATACAGATATTAATTTACAGAAAAAAATCCCAAGAATTTCATGTCGTTTATTAAGATTAAGATTTGAAAGAGTCGGAGATCTGTGTTGACGCACTGAAAAGCTGGACCAACGGACAAACGCGTTCACTTTTGAAATTCGCCACATGAGGAGCACTTCGCAGAGAGGAAGAAACTAATTAAATGCAAGCATGTCAAAAAGACAGTTAAATTTACTGTCTTTCTTCAAAAAGAAGGAAGAGGTAATAGACACTTCAAAACGAGTCAGAAAAGCCTCCACAAGCAGCGACGAGGGCAGCTGCAGCGGTCATGTTGATGGTCAAAACCAGGAGGAGGTTAGCGCCGCAACAGCTAGCCAGCTAGCTAACCGACAGCTAGCCAAGCCCGGGCAGGAGGCTGGCATCGTGTCAGCAGCGGGTCAGGTTCACCGCCAGCCGGAGCAGGAGCCAGCTACCGTCGGCCAGGTGGACCACCACAGCAACCGGTGGGTACCCTGGCATCAACTAGCCCGGTACAACAGCTGGAGCAGGCAAGTGGAACCGCGACATCAGGCTTACAGCAGGAAGAGTCAGTAGGAGAGGAGAGCGTAGAGGAGTGTGGGACGTCCAGCGACAGGTCAGGGATGGGATGCTGCTTGGACAGAAGCTCAGCTAAAAGTGAAGCAGACTATCCCTGGCTTTTTAGGGGAAAATCAGGTTTGGGTTGCACAACGTGTAAGGCGGTGGGGACTTTGGGGGCAGAGAAGACGTCGGGGATGAAACTGGCAAAAGAGTGGGTTTTATGCACAGTAACCTCATCTGCTTCAGATATTATAAAACAGCAACGCGCACTTAGAAAAAAGGTATTTGAACATGCCCGTACCAAGGCTCACCTAGCAGCAGCAAACATTCTCGAAAAGGCAAAAGTGGACACTTTAGGACAATCTATAATTAATAGTCAGTCTGAACAGATGGCCACTACAGCTCGCGTATTTCGCACGGCGTACAAGGAGGCTAAACGCCACCGTCCCGCATATGGCTTCGAACAGGAGATTGATTGCCAAGAATTAAATGGACTCGATATGGGGAGAATTTTACATTCCAATGTTGCATGTGGAAACATACAGAAACATATTTCTGAAGAAATGAAAAGAAAACTGTTTGAAAAAATAGTACAGTGCACTCCCAAAATCAGTGTAATGCTGGATGAGTCAAGCAGTTTAAGCAAAAAGAGCTGCTTGATAATATACATTAAGGCTCAGTTGCCCGATATGGACAAGCCTACAAACATTTTTACTGAACTCGTAGAGCTAGATGATCTAACTGCTCAAGGTATTGTCCACAAACTGTTGTCTGCTCTGGAGCGCCTGCATTTGACACAGGATTTTCTCTCTAAGACCCTCATTGGAGTAACTTGTGATGGTGCTTCGGTTATGTAAGGGCGTAAAAGCGGAGTGGCGAGTCGGCTCCAGGCCATGTTTCCCAACATTACTGTGTGGCACTGCTCAGCCCACAGGCTTGAGCTTGCAGTCGCAGACGTAGTGAAAGAGATGGGTGCTATAAATCACTTTAAAATATTGATGGACAAGATATATGCACTGTATAGCACATCTAACAAAAATCGAATGGAGCTGAGAGAGTCAGCTGAGAGCTTGGATGTCCAGCTATGCAAAATAGGTCGTATTTTAGACACTAGATGGGTGGCATCAAGTTTTAGAACCGTTGAAGCAGTGTGGAAGAACTACCCAGCACTTTACAAGCATTTCAAAACTGCATCAGAAGATCCCTCCCGTAACAGTGTCACAAAGCAAACATACAGTGGGCTTGCTATGCGCTTATCTTCGCATGCGTTTGTGAACAATTTAGGCATAATGTGCGATGCATTGCAAGAATTATCTGAGCTCTCAGTCGAGCTTCAAAAACGAGACATTACCATCATTTCAGCACACAAGTCAATTTGTCGGGAAATCAGGGTACTTGAGACCATGTCGGATCGGCCAGGTCGCTACACTGAACTGAGCCAAAGGGGAATTGAGGAAAACTCTTTCCATGGCATCACGCTGAATGGAGGAAAATCAAGCGACAGATCACTCGACCCCAAGCAGTTTTTTCTAACTGTGGCCAAGAACTTGGAGGACCGTATGTTATCTCAAGGAGGCCGGATGCCAGATAAAACTGGATATAACAAGTTCATTGAGGAGTTGAAGGTGCTTTACGCACAATACTGGCCCGAGGACGCAGGTGCGCTGTATGGAGAGACTGAGGTCGAGTCACTGTGTCAGCGCTTCAACATTGCCAACCCGCGCGCAGTCATACGGGCCTACAGAAGGTACAGAGACTCAGATGGCAAAGACCCCCCCGATGAGCTGATGGAGTTACTTGTTGCTGTCAACAGCATTCCAATTGCAAGTGCTGAATGTGAGCGCGGATTTTCACAAATGAACTTGATTTGCACTCCCAACCGTAGCTCTTTGCTCACATCCACCATGTCATCTTTACTCTTCCTAAATCTTGTTGGACCCCCCCTGGCTAAATTCAATCCAGTCCCGTACGTGAGGTCCTGGGTGGCCAAAGGACACAGAACTGCCACAGACACACGCAGTAAAAGTAGAAAAAAAGAGATGGAGGACAATCCGGACATGCTCGTGATGTGGGGTGTTTTAAACAACTAAATATGGTGAGCAAACATACTGTCTATTAATAGGCCGCCGTGCCAATCTTTGAATAATAAATATTTTTTTTACACGTTAAACCTGTTGAGAAATTGATTGCTGGCTGTATACTGAAGTCCCATCTGTGGTGATGTGTTGTTGTTGTGCGTTGTGCGTACTTCAAGGTTTCAAGGTTTCAAGGTTTTATTTGTCATATGCACAGCAGATACAGCGTATATGTTGGCAATGAAAATCTTATGTCGCGTGCTCCTCCAACAACTCAACATACATGGTGCAAAAGATAAATAAAATAGTGAAAAAGAGAGAAGAATATTTACAATATCAACAATACAGATTTGAGGATGTGAAATATATACATATGTGGAATACATTGAAAGTATTTAAATACTTTACACTGTTGAATGAGGAGGTATGGGCAGATGCATATATTATGTATAGCAGATGTATATGGCAGATATGTATAATATATAGATATGTGTACTATAAACAGATATGTATGGCAGATGTGTATAATATATATATATATATATATGTATGTGTGTACTATAAACATATGTGAGTAGACATTCACACAGCTCAGGAGTTCAGTAGTCTTATAGCCTGTGGTATAAAACTGTCTCTGAGTCTGGTGGTCTTGGTCCGGATGCTGCGGTACCGTCTGCCAGACGGCAGCAGACAGAACAGATTGTTGCTGGGGTGATGGGGGTCCTTTAATATCCTACCGGCCTTCTTCCTACACCGCTGGGTGTAGAGGTCCTCCATGGATGGCAACTCCGTCCTGGTGATGTGCTGAGCAGTTTTCACCACCCTCTGTAGAGTCTTACGGTTGAGGGCGGTGCAACTGCCATACCAGGCGGTGATGCAGCCAGTCAGGATACTCTCGATGGTGCACCTGTAGAAGTTGCAGAGTATCCTGGAGTCCATGTTGAACTTCCGCAGCCTGCGGAGGAAGAAGAGCCGCTGTCGAGCCGTCTTGGATATGACCCTGGTGTGATGTGTCCATGTCAGGTCCTCACTGATGTTAACCCCGAGGAACCTGAAGCTGCTGACTCTCTCCACAGGAGTCCCGTCGATGGTGATGGGTGTGTGTGCTTCTCTCTGCCTCTTCCTGTAGTCCACAATCAGCTCCTTTGTTTTGCTGACGTTGAGATGGAGGTTGTTGTCCTGGCACCAAGATGTCAGGGCTCTGACCTCCTCTCTGTACGCCGTCTCGTCGCCGTCTGTGATCAGGCCGATGACGGTCGTGTCGTCAGCAAACTTGATGATGGTGTTGGAGCTGTGTGTGGCCACGCAGTCGTGCGTGAACAGGGAGTAGAGGAGAGGGCTGAGCACACAACCCTGAGGGGCTCCGGTGTTGAGGGTCAAGGTGGAGGATGTGATGTTCCCCATCCGCACTGCCTGGGATCTGCCCGTCAGGAAGCTCATGATCCAGTCACAGAGGGCGCTGTTGAGCCCAAGGTCCCTGAGCTTAATGATGAGCTTGGAGGGCACAATGGTGTTGAATGCTGAACTGTAGTCAATGAACAGCATTCTCACATAAGTGTTCCTCTGGTCCAGGTGGGAGAGGGCAGTGTGGAGGGTGAGGGAGATGGCATCATCCGTGGACCTGTTTGCTCTGTAGGCAAACTGCAGGGGGTCCAGTGAGTCAGGGAGGGAGGAGGTGATAAAAGTTTTGACTAACCGCTCAAAGCACTTCATGATGATGGAGGTGAGTGCAACTGGGCGGTAGTCATTGAGGCAGATGGGTTTTGTCTTTTTGGGGACAGGGACAATGATGGACTCTTTAAAGCATGTGGGGACTACAGACTGGAGCAGTGACCTATTGAAAATGTCTGTGAACACATCTGCCAGCTGAACTGCACACACCTTGAGAGCACGGCCAGGGATGCCATCAGGTCCTGGAGCCCTGTGTGCGTTGATCCTTTTCAGAGATCTACACACATCTGCACTGGTTAAAACCAGTGAGCAGGGATCCTGGGCCTTTGGTGCCTCCACAGCCGGGGGCTTCTCAAAGCGTGTTCAGTTCATCTGGGAGAGATGCAGACACTTCCTCAGCACCACTCGTTGTCCTTTTGTAGTCTGTTATTGTTTTTAGTCCAGACCACATATTTCTGGCGTTGGAGCCCTTGTAGTTCGACTCCACCTTGTCCCTGTATTGTCCCTGTATTGTACTATCCTAAAATAATTGTAAATTATCGTCATAACATTTATACCATGGATACTATTTGAAATCGAGGCTTGTATGTCCCACAGCGTTGCAAGTGGACATTTTCATGTTGTTTTCAGCACCTTTTATGTATACGTTCCGGGACCTGTACGCGTCTCGTCATCCCTGAGCTGTCATGTACTTTGCGTTCCGGCACCTTATGATTTACAAATTAAGCACTGTTCTATTGTATGACTTTTTTTCATTATTTTTTAACATACAGAGAGCCACCTTCACCAAGCCAACTAACAATAGCGGGATTCAAATCCAGGCAGACTGCTCACTAAAAGTGAAGTCAAAACATCTCTGGCTGGTGTGTCTTTGTTGTGTCTTGTCAAAAATGTTAGTCGTGTCAAGTTCCTTGTTTGGGTCATCATGCCCCAGGTCTATGGTTGGTCATGTTTTATGTTTTGTTTAGTCATTTTTGTCTTGTGTCCCACCTGTTTTATTTTGGTACTAACCTTCTGTGTCACATTTTTGTAAAGATATACAGTACACAACAAATGTAACGCCTGATGGCGTGGTACTATTAGCAGAATGTATTGTTTGGTAATTGAGGTTTTATTTGAAGCGATTACACTATAGATGATAAATACAAAATTGGGATAAAGTTTACCCGGACCTCAGGTTGGTTGAAATATTTTTTCTGGACGGTGGTGGAAAAGGTAGTGTAAACAAGCCCTCTTAACCACAAAGCACTTTTTTTTTCTGGATTATAATTTATTTTCCCAAAAAATGACACACTTAAGTAAAAGATTATTATTATTATTTTTTTTTATTAATCACATTTTCAATAGCAATACCAATTATATCCTTATAATTAATAATTATGTCCACAATAATTGTTTATTGACAACCCTAGGCCACACAGAGACAGACACATACAAATCAAAACAATATTGACCCTCAGTTTAAGGATGCATTTACTCTGTGCTTTATTGCTATTTTAAACCACAGGTTCATCAAATGTAAGACAGAGGTCAGGGCCAAGAGAACATACTTTACCTCAGTTCCTGCTGCGGACAGATCCGATCTAATGTAACAGATATGACATTGTAGTTTTGTTTTCCATCTTCCCTTATAAAACAAAGACACATACAGTATAGCTATAGCGTAGACATAGTAACAGGAAACCATGTACAATACAATGCACTGTAGTAGGTGTGACGATGACCAGATGGCCTAGAGAAGTATGGGTTGTTTGCAGAATGCATTGCTTTATACTGCAAGGTGTTTCAGTTGTTTTTTCTACCTCATGTGTTTTGCCAAAGAAGAAACATTCTTAAAGTTTATAACGTTAAGCTTTAAGCTAATTCTGAAGAAAATACAAACAACACATAAAATCCACTCTGTGGAAGAGTTGTCTTCCTTTTAGAATATTATTAACAAATGAAACGGTTGATTCTTATTGATAGTTATTTCAGTGTAATGCAAGACAAAGTTTGGCTGACATCATCACGAGTACAGACGAGACAGATCACTGACTGATTTAGGGGAAAAGTGAGATTCAGTTTCCAAAAGTGTAATTTGTTTTTTATAGAACAACCCTAACCCTAACCCCTTCATAAATATGAGAAAAATATCAAACTGTTAACAGTCACTCAGTTTCAAAAATGTCCAAAATCCTGTGAAGAGAATATAATATCAGTGGAGTCAAAGTTGGACAGTTTTCATCAAGTTTAAAAATGTATCTGGGACCAGAAATAAGATCTTATTATCATGTACAGAATAACAGTCTCTGTTTGCTAAACCCCCAAGAGTTATACCTCACACACACACTGGAATCGTCATGTGATGCAAAATGCCTTTGACTTCTGAAGCCTGCTCGATCAATAATATAATGTACTTGATCAAAAAATCTTCTTTCCAAACTTCATTCTCTGACCTGCAATCATAAGCAAAGTTAAAATTCTGTATCTAATTTTACTCAGGATCAGTCCATAGATTAGAGGGTTGAGAATAGGGGGCACCAGGAGAAATTGTACAGCCATGAAGTTCCTTAAACTCTGTGGCATAGATGCTGATCCGTACCGTGAGTACATAACGTCAAAAAGCAAAGCTGCAGTGACATTAAGCAGACATAACAAATGTGGAATACATGTCTGTGTAAATTTTCTCATAACATCCTTGGATTTTAAAGCTGATTTGACCAACTGCACATAAGTACAAAAGATGAAGACAACATGCGCACAATAGAAAGTCACTATAATCAATCCAATAATGTCATTTGCTGCATTTGAACTACAAGCAAGTTTGACAATTGACCAGTTCTCACAAAAGAGTTTATCTATACGAGAGCCACATAATTTTAGTTTGGATGTCAAGGTAATAACCATCACTTCACAGGAGAGAGGGACAAGCCATGCCAGAGCAATTAGCATAGCAGTCTTTTGCAAAGACATTATAGAGTGATACTCCAGTGGTCGACATATAGCCACATATCTGTCATAGGCCATAAGAGCTAACACAGAGAAATCAATTGTTGCATAAGAGTATATTGCAAACACTTGTAGAAAGCATCCCACATATGATATGGTTTGATTATCAGACAGCAGATCAAAAACAAATTTTGGATAAAAGGCTGAAGTCCCATAAAGTCCATTAGCGCAAAGATTACACAAAATAACATACATGGGTTCATGCAAATGTGTGTCCAAGATAATGGTTAAAATGATACACAAGTTAACCACCACAATGAGAAAGTAACACAGTAAAGTGAGAGAACAAATTGTGAATTTGTAGTTGACTGTGGCACTGAAGCCAGACAAGGTAAAAAAATATATACTAGATGAGTTAGTCATTTTGCTGTAATTCATTTTAAACCAAAAGATATTAACTATATTCAAAAGAACAGACCCTTTATTTTAAAAGGTATAAACACTCATTGATAGCCTGTAATATATTCTGTGGGTGTTTACCCTTACCCGTTCAGGCATCCTACTGTTGCACAGTGTCAGCGTTGGTATTAATGGTATCATGTTAAAAGGAACTCCCTTTTTACCAAAGGCGTGTCCTTGGATGGCAGTTCAGAGGAGAACCATTAAAATATCTTTATTGAAATATAACAATGGAGACCAATCAAAACAAACTACTGATTCAAGGTTAAAACTAACATGTATTTTATCTGAACTGTTAAAAATAAATGTATGGTGTTGATCATTAGCTCAATTCATTAAATAATTTAGAGAACTCACAGCTTCATAGTTTCTTATGCCGCTTTGATAATTGGACTCCACCACATTTCCCTTCAAAAACGTTCTCCATCCAGCTGTATGTAGTGTGTTCACGCTGTACCTGGTACACTTATATTTAATGAATATGCTTTTTTTTGTACACTTAATGTAAATAATATCATATATTTATCTGGAGCTGTATGTTGGCCCTTCATAGTGTATATTTGACAGATAGTCTACAGAAATATATCTTTCACTCTCAGTATGTACATATTTTATTTTTTCGGTCTGTTTTGATTTTCTATTTTGACATGATTTTATTGTATGTTTGTGTTTTTTGTTCTACTGTTTTTCATTTTCACATTATGTTCAATGAGTTGTTTACATGCTGCTGTGACAAAAACTAAAGACCAAATTGGGATCAATAAAGAAGAAGAAGAAGAAGACATACTTTTATTAATCCCTTACAGGGAAATTGATTTTCTCTACTCTGTTGTGTTGACACACATTACACACACAGAGGATATACATGCACAAACACAGAGGAAATACATGCACACACAACCACATGCAGAGGAGAGGTGGCAGAGCAGAGAGGCAGCCAGGTACCTGGCACCAAGGGAGCAGATAGAGGTTAGGTGCCTTGCTCAAGGGCACCTCGGCAGTGGCCTAGGAGGAGAACTGGCACCTCTCCAGCTACCAGCTCACTCCATATTTTTTTTTGGTCCGATCGGGACGTGAACCGGTTACCCTTCGGTCCCAAGACCAAGTCCCTACTGACTGAGCCACTGCCGCCCAAAGTAAATCTATTCTAATTTTCATTGGTCTATTTTACATAATGGAGTGAATAGTTAACTTCTGAGGCCTGTAGAAGAATACTGTGTTCAAGTTTCAGTAAACACAATTTGTTTGTACACAATTTGGGTGTTATAAAAAGAGGAAGAAAAATTGGACTCCTCAACCCCCATTTGGAGGGAGTATTTTGAGATTTTGGGTCTTGTGTGACCATTTCAAAAAGGAAGGTAGCAGGCTACATATGCAATTTTGTGACAATATTGATTAAATATGTTTTGCAGACAGAAAAATTCTGTTTGTAGCTAACACAACACATAAGGATATGAGTTACATTGAAAATGACTATAAGTGGCCATCTTGAACAGTTAAGTAGCTGCTGGTAACAATAGCAAGCATTTCCAAGTGCCAGCGTGACAGTTCTGTTTGTCAACCTCTAACTTTCCTATAAGTATCCCAACTTTCAGGTGGTGGCAGTTTGACCCTTGGGAGCTGTGATGTTGAGAGCTTACCCCTATACCTTCTGAACGTCATTAATGGGGCGAAGCCTGCGAGCTAGTGCAGGGAGTCAACTCGAGCACCAATCATACATTCGCATATGACACCCCTCGTCACTCTTGCAACCAACCAAACATAGTCTCCTAAATCTGGCGCTCTATTTAAGCTGCCAGATCTGCCTACCTCTGCCTCGCTAATGCTGCTGCCACTACTGCTGTTTCCATGCTGCTAATGCGTTCACCTCACTGCTGCTGCTGCTGCTGCTGCTGCATTCACGTTGGCGATGCTCGCCTGCCCCACCACCACCCTAGCTTCCTCCCCAGCTTCCACCTGTAGGCTTGGGGGTTAGTTATCTAATCAGCACTCAATGTTCTATATCAATGTGTGGAGTGATGAGGCCTAGATGTCAAACTCAAACTATATACTGCTTCTAATAAACATATTAATGAAACACACAAGTTGTCTGACTGAATTTATTGATGTGGTATGATCCATGTTAGTTAATCCAACTACTACACCTATCCCATCTAGTAGACCAATTTGGAAGAAAAACACCTACAGCAGACATTACAACCAAGTCTGCATGGGATAAGGAGTTGGATTCAAAAGATGTACCAAACTACCACCTGGTGTAACAAATACACTTAACAGGTCCCTGGCAATAACTTCCCAAGAACAAGGTGGTCAATCCTCTTTAAAATGAGGTCTGATCACAGCCTCTTCTTGACCAGCCTCCATGGGTGGGACAGCAACCAAAGCCCACTGTGTGTTTTGAGAAGTACAAACGATGGAAGAAGGAATAGAGTGAGGGAGCACACCAGTGGTGTAGCTATGCCTATTTTAGGTGAACTACAGCCCAGCTAAAAAATAAAAAATCCCACCCAAATGAACATTTTGAAATTGAAAAGAAAAATATATTTATATTGTTTTTATGTCTCACATAAGTGTTGAGAGTTGTGCCGCCTCCCTTTACCAAGACCACAGTTCTTTTGTGTAGCCTCTTAATTTTGCTCTCAAAGTGCACCAGAAGCATGCAATTCACTTTTTCACTTGTTGTCATGTTTTTAAAAATCTGCTCGTGGAAGCCTGCCCCCGGACCCCCTAGAGCAGGGGTCGGCAACCTTTAACACTCAAAGAGCCACTTGGACCCGGTTTTCACAGAAAAAAAAACACTGAGAGCCGCAAATACTTTTTGACATCTAAAATGAAGATAAGACTGTATATAGTTTGTTATTATTATTATAATTATTACTATTATTATTTTACCTTTCCGCTTTGTATAAACAAGTATAGTGTGTTGCTTATGAAATCCATGAAGTGCCGCAGAGAAAAAAGAATTGTATTCATGTAGTGAACACATTTTGATTTCTTAACTAATACAAAAACACAACAAGTTAAGGGTCTCTTTCAAATGAAATGAAAGGTTGAACTTAAATAATACAGCATATATGGCATTATATTATAATACAAACAAAAAATGCCGTGAGCCGTCATCATATCGCCATTGGGCTTTTGGGGCGTGTATCGGAGCCTTGACCTGAATTTAAACATGAACTATTAAACTATTTCACATGAAAAATAAATATTTTCTAAATGTCTGCATAAATACTTATTTTACCTGGTTAATGGGACTTCTGCTCCTGAACCTCTG
The DNA here is from genome assembly GCF_036324505.1 of Eleginops maclovinus. NCBI lineage: Eukaryota > Metazoa > Chordata > Actinopteri > Perciformes > Eleginopidae > Eleginops > Eleginops maclovinus. Next base: position 16,396,960 of record NC_086355.1, on the reverse strand, counting down.
CGCACAGCGTCTCCAAAACAGCGCTGTAGGAAGTCACTTTCATCTTTAGGCAGGACTGTAAGCTGTCATCAGTGAGGCCTGAGCGGTGTTTGTTTTTAACAAAGTTCATGGTGGAAAATAGCTGCTCACATACATATGTGGATCCGAAGACGGACAGGACTCCAAACGCATATTTCTTCATGTTTATGTAGGTGTCGGGGAGGCTATTCCATGTTTCAAACACAAGTTTGTCCTGTCTTGGAAGGTTCTCAATATCACTGCATTTGTGATTTTGAGCAAGAGTGGCCTTCTGACGGGAAACCTCTTCGAGATCATCTGTCAAGCGTTTGAACTTGGACACCCATATATCTTTGTCGGCTATGTCAGCCAGCTCCAGCTCAAGATCAGTTTGACTTACACCTGCAAATGCAGTCACATTTAACAGGGTTGGATCGACGGTCAGGGGAGTGACCGGGAAGGACAATGTGTTTTTTTCCTCTCTGAACTCACAGAATCGTTTCCCAAACGATGCTTGCATTGTGGTGATTGCAGACTGCAAATACTCAGAATTTATCACCTTGTGAGCTTGTCTGAACTCTCTTAAAGAGGGGAAGTGAAGCAGTGTGCCTCTCTGTAAATCTCTGGCAAACACTGTCAGCTTGCGCTCAAACGCCAACACCTCTTCCAGCATGTGTAGCGCTGTGCCTCCTCTCCCCTGAAGAGTTGTATTTAGCTTGTTCAGGTTAGCTGTCATGTCCACCATGAAGTGCAGCTTTTCCAGCCACTCTGGCTGTTCCAGTTCAGGAAAGGTGAGCCCTTTGCTGCTCATGAAAGTTTTCACCTCTCCCAGACATGCAGCAAATCGTTTTAGCACCTCTCCTCTGGACAGCCATCGGACACTATTATGCAGCAGGAGATCAGAGTACGTGCTTTCCACCTCATCCAGTAATGATCGGAATTGACGGTGATTTAAACCTTTTGCCATTATTTTATTGACAATCTGAATGACAACATTCATGACCTCTGTGCATTCTGGAGGAAAGGTTTGGGCACACAATGCCTCTTGGTGCAGGATGCAGTGAAATGTCAGCAGCTTTCTGTCCAGTGACTTCTGCAGTAAGGCCACAAAGCCCCTGTGTGCTCCGGTCATACTCGGCGCACCATCAGTAGCCGCTGACACCAGGTGGGTTGTTTTTATTTCTTTGGCTCTTAAACAGTCAAGCACAGCCTCACAGATGTCCTCCCCCCGTGTCTGGCCTTTTAGTGGTATCAACTCAACCATTTCTTCCTGTGGTCCATCGGTGTTCATATATCGACAGAACAGCGCTATTTGTTCAATGTCACTTTTGTCTTTGGACGCATCACAGGCGATTGAGTACGCTGCAGCTGAATTGATGTCTTTAATTTGCTGTTTTGTGATATTTTCTGCCATTTTTATGGTCCTGTCTTTGACAGTCTTCGCAGAGAGAGGCATCTCTCTGATTTTCTGCATAATTTGACTCTTGTTTCCAAAGTCCGCAAATAGGTGATCTGAAATCTTAATGAAAGACTCTTTCATATATTCGCCATCTGTGAATGGCTTCCCACGCCTGACTATTTCCTGAGCGGCCACAAAACTTGCATAGGTAGTTGAATTTGTAGACTTCATCCATTTCTTGAATTGATTTTTCCTCAGATCAGCTTTCCGCTTCAGTTCCAAAACAGCTTGTTTTCTCTCTTCTCCCTCTGGATATTTTTCAGCAAAGGCACTGTGTTTAATTTGGAAATGTCTTGCGACATTTGATCTTTTATTGTTGGCAAGTTTCTCACCACAAATTAGGCATACTGGTAAGCCACTCTCGTCTGAGGTAAATGCAAATGAATCTGCCCAGGCATCATTAAATATTCTATTTTCTTCAGATATTTTTCCCTTCTTAGATTTCTCCATAGCCTACCTGGGGTTGAAAGTCTCGATAGATGCACAGCGTTTGGGCGGGCTAATAGGCTTCCGACTTCCGTGCGTGACGCATATTTTGAGCGACGAAAACTAAAAATAATAATAATAGTGTAGTGAATGTAATATACATAATTCACCTCCTTCTTAAGTGTGGTTCTACACACTGTTGTTTCATGCCTGTAAGTATGACCGTTGGTTTATGCTTGAAAGTACAACTGTAAAAAGGGATCGTGGTCCCTTTAATTAATCTGTGTTTACGATGACGTGGAGCCCCATGCTTGTTGGTTTACAGGACAGCGCCATCTTGTTTTTGTTCATTTTTACTGTGGGATTAAACGAGACACGCATTCGTGTGCTCAACTGTAATGAACGTCTCCTGCGTTTCAATACGATCTCCACAATAACATATTAATACAATAAAATCATTTTATTTTAATATTTCACGATCACAATAATGTTCAAATTTAGAACTACAATAAAAACGGACTAACAAAAATAAAATGCACTTCAAGCCGCACAGAGCCGCAGCATAAGGATGAAAGAGCCGCATGCGGCTCGGGAGCCGCGGGTTGCCGACCCCTGCCCTAGAGGATGTGAAGTCCACCCCACTCAAACTTCAAAACCTAACTATGCCCCTGGAGCACACAGAAAGGGTGAGAGCCAAAGAGAAAGGGCAAGAGAGAAGTGGGGGGACATACATCCACGATGTGTGTATGATGTGGCTCTTTGCAGTAACACAGTCAGATCATTTTCTTTTCGTCTCTGACTGGTTGGCCTCCCCTGGTATAGAGCAATATATCTGTGAATTCATGATGCCATCAATGAAACCCAGCTCCCCGACACCAGCAGCACTCATGCAACCCCACATAAGGACGGACACTGGAGCAAAAAGTGGGTATGCACTATATGCGATACATAGGGGCGCCACACCAGGGGGGGGCGCCAAAGCGATGGTAAAAAAATATATATAGATATAATAAAATAAAATTGCTATTTTCTTTATGTTTCTTCTTAATGTTTGTAACTGTTTGTTTAAAATAAACCCTTATTATTTAAAGCCCATACATGATGATGTCCGGCAGATTTATTTATTTATTATTACTATTCTTTTTTTGGGGGGCGGGGGGCTGCATGCTGCAAATTGTTGCTGCTTAACCCCTTGACACTGGGTAGCTGCGCCCCTGCTGCCACCACCATGTTTCACTGTAGGCACCATGCATTTTTCTTTGTATTCTTCACCTTTGCGACACCATACAATCTTGAAGCCATCAGTTCCAAAAACCTTTATCTTGGCCTCGTCACGGCCCGGGGCCAAATGCGGCCTGCAGGCCATCTTGAATCAGCCCTCAGCAAGTTCTAAAAGTATAATGGAATATGGTCCACAAATTAAACTCTTGCTTGTCTTATATTGTACTTCTCAAATATATATGTTAACGTATATTAATGAGCCCAATTTTCAAATAAATTCAGTCATTTAAAATTTAAAACATTTTCTCACAAATCTTAGTTGATAAAAGAAAGCCCAATAACTTATTTCTATAACAAGCTTGAAATGTAACCTTCATATTTCCTGTTATTATCAGCAATCTGAGGCTTCTGTTTTAAGGAATGAGCTGCCAACAAAATTAATGAAACCCTAAAGAGAGATGTGATGTAGGCTGTTTTTTCCATTTGAAAGTATCGCACATTATTCACCTACATAGCTTATAACTTAACTTATGAGGCAATATTCACCTCTATAAAAGGCCCAGATCTCCGTATATGTTTCTGTATGTGGCCCCTCTGAAAAAAGTTTGGACACCCCTGCTCCAGAGTATAGAGTCCCAGTAATCTTCATCTTTGTCAGCATGGGCCCTGGTAAACTCTAGGCGGGCTTTTTTGTCCCTGGGCTTTAGGAGAGGCTTCCTTCGTGGATCGCACCCATGCATGCCATTCCTCTGCAGTGTACGCAGTATTGTGTCACGGGAAATAGTCACCCCAGTTTTGCTTTCTACTTACTTAGATAACTGCAGTGGACTTGCATGCCGATTTTCTTCCACCCTTCTCATCAGAAGACGCTCCTGTCGAGGTGTTAACTTCCGTGGACGACCTGCACGTCTCTGTGAGATGGTTGCAGTTCCATCTTTTTAAAGTTTTTGTACCACTTTTGCTACGGTATTCTGACTGATAAGTAAAGCTTTGCTGATCTTCTTGTAGCCTTCACCTTTGCGGTGTAAAGGAATTATTTTCTTTCTCTTCCATGTTGTGCCATTGCTAACAACATGAAATGGGAAGGGGTTTTCTTTAAGTAACACCCTTTTATAGTCAACTTTCTGCTGGACACCTGTGTAATGAATAACTAGACTCACCTGTGGTTGATTATTGTTAAATTGGACATTTGTAGTCTAAAATTTAGCTTTGCTCCAGGGACTTTCAGTGGGGTGTACTCATTTTGCATCGCCCTTGTTTGAGTAAAACTGAAAAATGTGTAATCTAAGTTATATCATTGACCTTACGTTCATGTTAAACAGATGTTATATAAAACTTAGTCCTGTCAACATTTTGGAAAATGTTTTTGTGTTCATTGAGATATTGTTTACAATGTTACTTTTCAAAGGGGGTGTACTCATTTACGCCGAGCACTGTAGTTTGTTTCTATTCATTCTTAGGATTCTTGCCGTTGATCACATTTTTGTCAGATATTTTGCAATTTCATGATTCTTCTAAATTGACAGAGCACAGTTTTTTTTTCTGGGCCTTCTATCAGTGTATAGGGAGTTCGCACACAGTTGCATGTTTATTATGCATGGAGACTAATGATCCCAGTGCATGACATGAACAATAAATTGATGTCCTGAGGGTACAGAGATGTATTGGACTAATGACCCTGAGGCTTAATCATCATGTTTACTCTGTGTCCTTGTGAGGTTGCATCAAAACAGATGGGAGTTACATCAGAAGATCTTTATTGTGTTATCGATAACATGGTAATCTCATGTGAGTCGACTGAACGCATCAAGTTGTCTGAAATATTTTTGGCTGATGTCCTCAGGGCCTCCGGCTTCTGTTTAGCCATGGTTAACTTCCATTAAAAGTGTTTGTGTGTCATATTAACACTTAAAGAAAAGAAGTTAAGAAAAAACATGAATTTTTTCATAAGATTCATTTCCAGAATTCCAAATTCTGACATTGTGATCGGACATCGTTAAAGAAAAAAAAGAAGTGGAAAAACGCAAAATATATTCATGCCTAATGGGGAAAAAAACTAAAATCCTGGTGTGTCCTACTCGTGCAGTTTAGCATTATAATCCTGCTATGATTTGGAGTGACTTGATCGGAAAAAACAAGACTATTCTGGATTGCCAATAAAATTGAACACTCAAACTAAAATTACAAAGGGATGTGTCCTACTCATTCAGTGTTGTGATTCAGTGCTATATTTTATTTAGGGTCACTATTGAAATGTTTAACTTTTTATTAGAAAAAAATGCAGAGTTTTCAATCAAATATTTGTATTTGATAAAAATAACTTTTAAATCGGAATGATTGAATGTTATAAATTTAAAATCTGCTTTATCTTACACATTACATGTTACATTAAAAGGTTTCTCGAGTTTCTTCTGATTGAGATACTGGGGATTGATCCCAGGAACTTGTAGGATAACAGATCAGCTAATGAACTTGTTGATGAAACTTGGATGAAGAGCACTACTTGATGGTTTGAGATAAAGAAGAAGCTATCAGTCTCAAAAGTGATGGAGATGCTGGGGATTGAACACAGGACCATGTACATGCAAAGCACACACTCTACAACTGAGCTACATCCACTTTCCTTTGTTACTATTTTCTAGCAGCATGTTTCACCTACTTAGAACTGACCTATCAGTGTTTCAATTGCAATGCTTTATCCTTTTAATCACCCAAAACATTTCTACAAACACAGCAAATTAATATATGTATTTACTTGTAAAGATAAAAAAATAGCATAGGACAAAGCATCGATTAAAAAGGCCCACTGAGGCAAACTTGGAATTTGGAATATAGTGCTTTATAAATAAAATGGTCTTGACTTGAAAAGTGTGGAGGATTTGGGTTTTATGAAGTGCATATTAAACTGAATAATATAAAGTCCATATGCTCTGGGTTACCAGCAGATACACAGACTATTCTATGCATTTTTTCTTTCGTTAGTCTGGGCTTTCCTTTGTGCTCTTTGTCGCGTCGTCATCGTTGTTTGTCGTTTGTCTGTTCCCTGAACCCTTTTGGATCTCCCTTTTTCTTTTACACTAGTTTGTCCGTGTTTTAATTTGATACTTTTCCTTCGTTGTCCTTTTTGTCTGCCTTGCTACTGTTAACAGCTTTTTTTTTATAAATAAAAGCTCACCCTTTGTTACGTTGGAACCCCGGCCTCCTCTATTGCTTCTGCACCTGGGTCCTTTCCCCAATCCTAACAGTACAACGCGACCGAAAAATGGACCCAGCAGAATAATTCGAGGATGCCTTTCCAAGACAAGAGGTCATGATATCCCACCAGGCAACCTCAACCCAGATACATGCGCTGGCTGACTCAACGTCCTGATGCAGCGGCTGGACACCATGGTACAACAGCTGGTCCCCATAGACGCTATTGTACCTCCGCCTGCAGCTCTGGCACCTGTTCCAGCTCCTGGCCTGACTGGAGACGCTCCGGAGGCTTGTGTGGGAACGGTGGAACGCTACGCTGCCCTTGCCCCGGCCTCCCTGACGTTTCCAGGCCTTCCCCTGGCCCACAATACCTTTCTAGGCCCATGCCTGGCCGCCAGCTTCCGGCTGCAGTCCGGCCCACTCCCGCTACTCCTGTCCTGTACTCGGCCTGGCCCACTCCATCCCCTCCTGCCCTGTAGGCGGCCCTGTCGACTCCGGCCTGGCCTGTCCTGTCAACTCTGGCCTGGCCTGTCCTGTCGACTCCGGCCTGGCCTGTCCTGTCGACTCCTGCGTCACCTGTCCAGTCGACTCCGGCCTCGCCTGTCCTGTCGACTCCGGCTTGTACTGTTGACTCCAGCCTCTCCGGTCCAGTCGACTCCAGCCTCGCCTGCCCTGTCGGCGGCCCTGTCGACTCCGGCCTTGCCTCCGGTCTCGCCTGTCCAGTCGCCTCAAGTCTCGCCTGTTCCTGCTCCGTTGAGGGTCCCGCCTTCACCTGTTCCGATGGGAATCCCGCCAACACCTGTTCCTGATCCGTTGGGGGTCCTGCCAACACCTGCTCGCGTCCCCTTTGAGGTCCCGTGGAGACCTGTTCTGCCGGGGGTCCAGCCAACATCATCTCCTGCTCCGTTGGGGGTCCTGCCGTCACCAATTCCGATGGGGGTCCCGCCAACACCTACTACTGCTCCGTTGGGGGTCCTGCCGTCACCTGTTCCTGCTCCGTTGGGGGTCCTGCTGTCATCTGTTCCGATGGGGGTCCCGCCAAAACCTGCTCATGTTCCCTTAGGGGTCCCTCCGTCACCCGTTCTGATGGGGGTCCCATCAACACCTGCTCCGTTCGGGGTCCTGCCAAAACCTGTTCCGATGGGGGTCCCGCCAACACCCGCACCTGCTCTGTTGGGGGTCCCGCCGTCCCCTTTTCTGATGGGGGTCCCGCCAACACCTGCTCTTGTTCCGTTGGGGGTCCCGCCAAAACCGTTCCGATGGGGGTCCCGCCAAAACCTGCTCCGTTTGAGGTCCAGCCGTCACATGTTCTGTCGGGGGTCCCGCCAACAGCTGCTTCTGTTCCGATGGGGGTCCCACCATCCCCAGTTCCGCCGGGGTCCCGCTAGCACCTGTTCCCTCTCTGTTGGGGGCTCCACCGTCACCTGCTCTCTCAGGGTCCCGCCGACGCCAGTACATGTCCCGCCGACTCAAGCTCATGTCCCGCCGACTCTAATTCATGTCCCGTCGGTGGTGCTGCCGGCCCATGCACCTGCCTCTTCGGGGGTCCCGCCGACGCCAGTACCACCTGGGTTCTTGCCGAAGCCATCTCCTGTCTCTTCGGGGTCCTGAAGACGCCAGTACCAACTAGTGTCCCGCCGACAACAGCTCATGTCCCGTCGGGGGTCCTGCCGACTGGTGCTCCTGTCTCCTCGGTGGCCTAGTCTAGGTCCTCCAGAGCGGTCCCGCAGCCCTCCAGGCCGCCCTCCAGAGGGGTCTTTTCCTTCGTTATACTTTTTGTATGCATTTTGGTTAACAGTTTTTTTTTTATAAATAAAAGCTCGCCCTTTGTTATTTTGGAACCCCTGCCTCCTCTATTGCTTCTGCACCTGGGTCCTTTCCCCAACCCTGACACAAAGTGATGTCAAAACCTTGCTTCTGCCACCAGTAGCCTACATGTTTGCATGAATGGGTTAACGCTGACTTCAGTTGAAAAGTGTTTTGAATGGTTGTAAATACAATAAAGCCATTTACCATCTTTTCATACTGTTTTCTTTTCGGATATTTTTGATCATGCTCCGAATAAGAATGAGAAGCGATCGGTTCCTTCTGCATCTGTTCATTCAATGGAACTATGCAGAGGTAGCGAATGATTGTGTCTATGGACAATTTGAAGTTGCTTGTAAGAAAACACATCAAGTTTATAAATAAGAATCAGATTAGTCCCACAAAGCTTTTCTGTCGTGTGTCAGGGTGGGTATTATTATTGCCATGATCGGAGTAAAAATCATATATTGTTGTAAATCATTTTGTGTATCAATAATGTGGGAAAATTGATTGAAAGTGGAGAAAACAATGTGATATAAAGTTAAGGTAACAGGATAATTGATGTATAGTTTATATTGACCTACCGTAGCTTTTAGCTTTGGCCACCAGAGGTCAGTATCAGACCAGAGTGTGAGAACTGTCCAGGGCAGAGGTGTCCAAACTTTTTTCACCGAGGGTCGCATATAGAAAAATATACGGAGATCTGGGCCACTTATAGAGGTGAATATTGCCTCATAAGTTAAGTGATAGTTAGCAAAACAAATCAAATGTAGGTGAATAATGTGTGATACTTTCAAATGGTTTAAGGAAAAAACAGCCTACATCCCATCTCTCTTTAGGGTTTCATTAATTGTGTTGGTTATGAATTATGAAGGTTAAATTTCAAGCTTATTATAGAAATAAACTATCAACTAAGATTTGTGAGAAAATGTTTTCTAAATTCTAAATGAATGAATTTATTTGAACATTGGGCTCATTAATATATGTTAACATATAATGGAATATGGTCCACAAATTAAACTCTTGCTTATCTTATATTGTACTTCTCAAATATTATTTGAGAAGTACAATATAAGACAAGCAAGAGTTTAATTTGTGGACCATATTCCATTATACTTTTAGAACTGGCTGAGGGCCGATTCAAAATTAAGATGTGTTATCTCATTATTACAACTTACTTTTTATTATTCTAGTGGTGTTATCAGTTCTAAATACAGGAAATGTCGGCGTAAAAGGTAGGGAGACCGGGGCTTGTTGTCACACGGGTAAGTTGTCACACTGCAATTATCTTCTTCACCAAAGGGGGGAGCTAAAAAGTGGAATACTAGTTTTCCTCCTCTATGGTCAGGTCTCATGTCCTGTGTGAGAAGACACCAACACATTGTAAATTGAGATGAGTGCCAATTAACCATTTTCCACAACCCGAAGTAAAAAATATTATCTTTATATATTTAAAATTAAGCTTCTTTCAGATAAAAACTCTAGCAGTGATACATGTGGACTTGTTAGAGAAGAGATTAAGGTAAGCCTGTCATACCTCAGTCATTGCTCTGTGTTAAGCTAACTTTGAGCTAGAGCTAGCATCAGCAAACATGGTAGTTTGGGGCCACTTGTCTCAGTCATCTGGGGGTTAGTTGTCACATGTGACAACTAACCCCAGACTACTAACAACTTTCAAAAATGATTTGAATAAACAAAGATAGTCTGCTTATCAGCAGTTGTCATAATGACATTTTTACAGAAAAAAAAGTGAATTAAAGGTGAGGAGAAAGTGAGAAGACATCGTCAGGAATTACAAAAGAAAAACAGAACATGGCAGTGCAGCGCCTGACGTGCAGTCAGACAGGTGACCCTAGCTAAAAAGTCAATCAGGAGTACAGCAAAGTATTTTAATGTCCACTACCGTACCTTGGCTCGGTACTGCAAGACGTTCACCCCAGCTGAAATACATAGTCAGACAGCTGTCCCAACTACAGTGGTTGGGTACAAATCACCACGGCAGGTTTTTTTAGTACAGAGATGGAACTACAGCTTGAGAAATATATTAAAAGATCATCTGACATCTATTTTGGTTTGTCCCCATCTGAGGTGAGAAAGCTGGCATATGAATTTGCAGTGGCACAGGGCCTGAAATTTCCTCAAGCTTGGTCTGACAAAGAAAAAGACAGCGCTGAATGGTTTAAAGCGGCACCCTTCACTCTCACTCAGAAAACCAGAAGCAACTAGCCTTGCCAGAGCAAGTGCCTTTAACAAGGAGAATGTTAAGTCTTTTTTGACAATCTGGGGAAAGTGTTAACCAGAGATTCCCTGGGACCAGGAGATATCTGGAACATGGATGAAACTGGCGTGACAACGGTACAGAAACCAGACCGATTGGTAGCCAGGCGTGGGTTCAAGCACACTTCATCAACAATGGGCCACCTGGCAGCAAAGGTAGAGCAAATCCGACAGGGTGGATGAAAGAGCAACACTTTGTCGATTTCCTCTATCATTTTGTGGAGCATGCCAAGTGTTCAAAGGAGAGGCCCTGCTTGCTCCTCCTCGACAACCACTGCTCACACCTCTCCATTGATGGGCTGAATTTTGCCAAAGAAAATGGCATAATCATGTTGTCCTTCCCACCCCACTGCTCGCACAGGCTGCAGCCTTTGGACAGAAGTGTTTATGGGCCGCTTAAAAAGCATGTGAACTCTGTTTCAGATTCCTGGATGAGGAACAACCCAGGTAAAACACTCAGCATCTATGACATCCCTGGGATTATAGCCACTGCTTATCCTCTGGCTGCAACCCCTCTTAATATCCAGGCTGGCTTTCGGGCGACAGGGATTCAGCCTTACAACAGAGATGTGTTCTTGGAGACAGAATTTGTTCCTTCCTATGTCTCAGATCGCCCTCTACCAAGCCCAAGCACTAACCCAGCCATTCCAGTCTCCGAAACTGAGCCATCTTTTCCAGGCCCCAGCACTAACCCATCCAGCACCAGACCAACCATTTCAGGACCCAGCACTGACCCAGCTGCTCCAGGCCCAAGCAAGCCAGCCACCTCCACCAACACATTAACTCCAGAGGATATTAGGCCTTACCCAAAAGCTGGTCCAAGAAAACAAGTTAACCAGCAGAGAAAAAAGAGAAAAACTGCTATTCTCACCGACACACCCGTGAAGGAGGCACTTGAAGCTGAAAGGCAGGTAAAAGGGAAAAAAAGACTAATCAAAAATAAAGGCAAGGCAACCAAATCCAAAATACCAAAGAAGCAAAGCAAAGGGAAGAAGCAGAGGGCAGGTAAAAAAAGAAAAACTCCAGATGACTCCTCATCGGAAAAAGATGAGAACCTGTGTCTGGTCTGTGTAGAGCCATTTGGAAACTGCTGCCCAGGAGAAACTTGGGTGCAGTGCATAATATGCAAAGGATGGGCCCATGAAGAATGCACCCCTGGCCAATCTGTGTACATATGTCACAACTTACCCGTTGGCGGGGCAACTTGTCACATGTTCACAATCTCTATTTGATTGCTTATAACTCTGCACTGACACAAGATATGAACATGATATGAATACAAAAATATATACCTGAGACTTTTGTCTTTCATCTGGTACACATTTGTTTTATATATGATGTATTGATTCCAAGAAATATATAAGAGAGACAACAAGCCCCGGTCTCCCCTATATGTTCAGCCACAGATTGATCCCTTCTCGGCACAGCACTAAGCGCCTCAGACAATCCTTTGTGTCTGTAGCCATCAGGCTGCACAATAACCCTATAAACCGTTAATAGTAACCAGGACTGTACATACATAAAACCTGCACTGTTTGTACAAGCCTTTGACCTGCAGTCACATCTGCATACTTGTGAAAATATATTTAAAATCCAAATATGTATATATGTTCAATTAAAAGATCAACGTTGTACCGTGATATCTTTTTTTACCAGTTACTATATCGTTTTATTTTGAATGTTTGTATTATTATTTTTTATTATTTACCTTTTGTGAATCTGTACTTTCCTATTTTTCACTCTGATCCAGTTGCTGCTTTAAACTCCGGAATTTTCCCACGGGGATAAACATAAAGTTCCATCTTATCTTATCTTATATGTAAGTGTGTCAGTGTCATCCATAACATCCCAATTAATTGAATGTGGAGCCTGCCCGACATTGTACTGCATGACATCACAGATTTGAGTTTAAGCGCTCTAGAGATTTAATTTAGTAGAGAGTTTTTATTATTGGAAGGTCTTAGAAGAATTACTTTTAAAAATGTCTGCAGTCTTCCTTTAAAGGGGCACTTACACATAAAAGTCTGTTTGAAGGTCTGAGGTGGTACAACTACATACAGTAAGTGAAGAAGTTGCATTGAGTTTCTTGTCGCTCTAGAGGAGCATTAAGTCATGAAGTCTGATAAATGTGTCAGCTCGGCCTGTGAACTACCAGTTTGATAAGGAAAAACATGTTTCAATGTTAGAAAGAAATTTAGTCTACCAACCAGACCTCAGTAGAATATTCTGTGCCGGGAGCTGCATTGTGGGTAATGTAGTCTGCATGTTTTGACAATGTTTGGAATGTGAAAGAAGGCGATACATCTGGTTCTGGTGCATCAATTGTTATGCTTTTCAACTGTCCATTATGAGTTTATGCTAGGCATTCAATGTTCAGTTTTCTGACAGTACTCAATAACATCACCATGTGGTGCTGTTGCAGTTTGTCTGAACAAAACTGGATCATTCATATATATGTAGTGGAGCAGAGCAACAGCATGAGCAATTAATGTTTTATTTATAAGTCATGTAAAAATCACATGATCACCAATTTGAAGAGTCTTGGTTTGGCGTGTGTTCAACATCATTTCTACACTTTAAATTCTATACATACTTTTGATAATGTCAGTTCTCCTTTGAATGGTAAATATGTACAATCTGCTTTATCTTACATATTGCACACAGGGCGAGTGAACACTCTTTGGACTACAGGTGTTTTCAGTTCTGTTGGAGATGCTGGGGATTGAACCCAGGACCTTGCACATGCGAAGCACACGCTCTACCACTGAGCTACATCCCCTTATTACTGAATTTTCTAATCATACGTTTTCAATTGCACACCGGTTTTAAACTACTTACCAGATCAGGTCTATTGCAATGCTTTGACACTTTTAATGCCCCTACAAAAATGCCTACGACCATAGACCTGTCAAATTAATATTTTAAATTGTATTTCATTATCACTCTCCATCAGCTGTCTCCAGAGCCCAGCTCATTTTCTACATTTAGTAAGTCAATTGAAGCTCAGTGCAGTACTCAATAACATCACCGTGCGGTGCTGTTGCATTTTGATTGTAGAAACCTGGATCATTCACATCTGATAAGTAGTGGATCAGAGCATTAGCAAGTCATGTAAAAATCACAGCTCCTATAGAAAGAATGGTAATGAAACTGTATGTATTGTGTATACTTTGTTTTAATCAGGCTCTGTTCCCTCATTAAATCCTTAACATCTCATCAACATTGAGAAAAATGTAAAAAAAACGCCATCAAGAAATAACCATTTATGTGCTTTATTTGTCAGTCTGTGGAGGATGCTGCAGTATCACAAACTTAAACAATATGATCAAAAATGTAATAAGGGAAATCCAAATAAAAAATGTATGGCAGAATAAAAGTGGAAAACAACTCCTATTTCAATGCAGATTTATTTATTTGTCCATGTATAACCTGTTGGTTAGGGCGTAGAAAGTGACACAGTGATCACAAATGAAATTGAATTGAATACTACTCAACAGTTGAACCTCTTTACATCCTGTTGATTATGTCAGTTCTTGACAAACAATAAATGAAGCATACAGTGCAGTTACACAGCCAACAGAATCACTGAGAACCCTTTACTCGGATTCTGAAAAAGGTTTTTAAGTTTTACTGGAGAAGCTGGGCATTGAACCCAGGACCATGTACATGCAAAGCACACACTCTACCAATGAGTTAGACCCCCTTACATTATCGACAACTTCAAGCCATATCTTTTACATTGCACACCTGTTTAACACTTACTTACCAGAATATGTCTATTGCAATGCTTTGTCAAATGTAATGCACCTACAAAAAGCCTATGACCAGATAACTGTCAAATATATATATATATATATATATATTTGACACAGTACCCTTTTTAATTGTATTTCATTGTCACTGTCCATCAGCGGTCTCCAGAGCCCAGCTAACTTTTTTACATTTCTACCTAAGTACATTTAAACTCAGTGCAGTACTCAATTACATCATCATGTGGTGCTCTTGCATTTCTAATTTTAAAAGATGGACCATTCATATTTGATATGTAGTGGAGCAGAGCATCAGTATTAGCGATGAATGTTATTCACTTCATTTATAATGAAGTTGTGGTTAGATAAATGATTATACACTACTGGGGTACACGCTAAAGGTTGACACCTACATGCAGAAGAACATTACCCTTTGTTAATGTTCGAGCAGCCCTTACATTTTTAATGTGGCAAAATAAAGATCCTTCTGAAAAAGAGCAAACAATGGTGAGCATAAAAATATTCTCAATAACTTTTAGGATGTAGGACTTGGGTCACTTATTGGCTGAATATCCTGCTAAGCAGGATCACAATGTTGCCTGTGTGTCATTGACATTGACACTGGCCTGCCATAAAGTTAAGGTGGTTGGTAAGAGCAAAAAGGGCAGAACTTGGACTGGATGATTTATTATTTAACAATAAGTACCATGCATAAATTGACAAAACAATCTGAAGTCAAGGTCTACATATCTGAGATTGAATTCGTTTTGTCAACAGCTTTTTCCAAGGTCAATAATTTACAGTGAAGCCCAACTTGCACGCCGGTTCACCTCAGAACACAAAACACAGGGACCGATCAATTACAAACTGTTTCGATTTTATTCAAACTGTACACGTACAACAGGCTTATCTCATTAAAAAAAAGTAAAAAAAGACAAAAATGAGTATCCCGATAAATACAATATGCGTTTACAAAACAGAGACTGTGTTTACTTGGTAGGTTGCATATGATCCATAAAACCCCCCCCCCACACACACACACACACACACACAGACTCATATTCCTTCTGAAAACTCAGTACATGACAAACACTGCGTGGACAGATTGCAATGTCTGAAGGCAACAACAGATTACTTTTGCCTTGTTAGGTTAAAACATGGACAAGAGAATAACTTGTTTAGAGTTGGGACCTGTTTACTAAATACATACTAACTTTAGCCAGGATTAGAAGTATGTAGAACATTCATACTTCTGTATACAGTTTACTTTTTTATTTAGTGTATATGTTATAGTACAAGTGTTGATTCAGCATACAGCTTTAGGGATAAAAAAATAACTAGAATACCAGGTAAACACTTTCATTATGTTGTAGGTTTACCCTCATTGCTGCAAGGTGTTGCCATTCAACATGTGCATGTGAAGTATGTAAAGACACTCTGCTGTATGACAGGAAACAAGCCTTCAAGCAAACATGCTGCATTGCAGCTAACTCAGTCACATGACTTTCTGCTCAGGTTTTCCCACAAAATCTCATGCTGAGTTTGTGATTATATCAAAGAAATACAATGGGGTTTCCTGAATCAGTTGAAATATTACCAATGGGACTAAATCGGTTTCCCTTTACCTTAATGCTATTGATACCACAAATGTATTTAGCACTTTTAGGTGAGGAAATTCTTAGAGTAAATGTAGTGTTTTTTCTCAGTTGAATTAAGAGTTGATTCACCACTGAAATTTCAAAAAACTACTAAGAGCTTCAGAAAATAAAGAACAGCGCTGATAACATTTTTAGGCTGTGTTGTTTTTGTCAAAGAGGCATTTAGTATAAGAATATTATCATAAACAGGTCACTAGGCAATGTTGGTGTCGAACTTAGTTGTAATAATTTCCCGTCCCAGATAAAACGCTCCACCTTGGCTGAAAAGTACTCAATCTCTGACTTCTCTCTCTTTAAAAAACACATATTCCCACAAGATTATGGCCTTTGACCTCCTTCCTGGTGTTTATATCCATGATTCAGAACATTAAAAAAGATTTCAAATGCAGTATTTGCTGTGTGTTGATGCCTAGAAACTAGTAATCATTTTTTTTAAACTCAAAACGTTTCAGTCTGCTTGTGAAAACAACGCAAGACTTCCAAGTGAAATTATGAGGGATAACTAGGTAGAATTCAGGCGTGAGTGTGTACGGTCATCTTTATCCAGGATAAAACAACATCAAAAATCCTGAGCAACCATTTCCACTTGGATTAAATCTGGATTCTTGAAACGGTGCTTTGGATGTCTTAAAAGCTTAAATGGTCTTTTAGATGGGGGGGATCGGCAGTGTTGAGAGACCACACACAGAGACAAACAATGAGCTGTTGTGTCTTCATCGCAGAGTTGAGGCTGTGTGTGTGTGTGTGTGTGTGTGTGTGTGTGTGTGTGTGTGTGTGTGTGTGTGTGTGTGGTCTCTTTAACTGTTTGATTCAAGTCATCCTGTGTCATTTTAAACATTTTTAACCCTCAGGATAGCTGTGCAAACCAATACATAACTTCATCCACCGTCGGAGTGAACATTCAATATAGTAGCAAATACTCAACAGTATGGAAACATTTGAAAAATAAAGACAAAAATGAAATAAAAGTCTTTGATTTCTGGGCAGCCACATAATGGCTTGGTCAAGTCAAAAGTCGATTGACATATTCTCAGATTTGAACAGGCTAGATTGTACTCTGCAATATCTAACACAAGTACCAATGCATTTCAGTCTTTAGCTAAAAGCAGAGTAACTTAAAACGTACATGTATAATTAATCCAGGCATACCGTATCAATGAATTCACAGTCAGAGGGTGTAGAGATCAAACCTTTGACCTTTCCACTGCAGCACGGACAGGAGGCCACACTGCTCGAGGCCATCAGTCTTTGCTGTTATGGTGTTTTCCACTGAGAGGCCTTCACCATGGTAGACAGGACATACATTCAAATTGTAATATTAAGGATATAATCAATAATATGTATGGAGTTTCATATGAAAAGTAACCTCACTGGTCTGGCATTACAGTCCCAGGACCAGTATGGCCATTCACACCAGTTCATAATCCAAAAATGCAAAAGACAGAAGTGTGGGTGGTCTGATAATGAGAAAAAATAAGAGAATAAGAAAAATGTAGAAAGTTCATCAAACTTCTATCGAATGTAGATTAAAGTTTCATTGTGTGTCCAAAAGCCTGAAAACACATTTTTAAAATAGTCCAAAAAGTATTAAAAATGAAAGCTATTTGACCTCATTTACATGGTTGTTATATCCCCGGTGCTTTGTGCCTGCTCGGAACTTCACACCGTTGTCTCGCCATGGTTACCGTTGCTAAGGCGCTTGTAGAACCTCCTCCATGATTGGAGCGTCTTCCCAGACCAGACCCAGAAACCCGAAGTGATCCCGACTATCATGGTCATCAGGTACTTGATCATGAACACGGTGAAATCTGGGGTCATGGGGGCGAAGTTGTGAATCGGGCACTGCACGGCGAACCGCTTGCAGGTCTGCATGTGCCAGGTCCGCTGCCAGTGCTCCCTGAAGGCCTGCTCGTAGAAGTAACAGGCGATCACTATGGTGGCTGGTACCGTGTAGAGCACGCTGAACACACCGATACGAACCATCAGCTTCTCCAGCTTCTCCGTCTTGGTGCCGTCGTGCTTCATGATAGTGCGGATCCGAAAGAGGGACACGAAGCCGGCCAGGAGGAAGGACGTGCCGATGAACAGGTAGACAAACAGCGGAGCCAGGACGAAGCCGCGGAGGGCGTCCACGTTGAAGATCCCAACGAAACACACCCCTGTCAGCACGTCGCCATCCACCTGGCCCATGGCGAGGATGGTGATGGTTTTAATGGCAGGGACAGCCCAGGCAGCCAGGTGGAAGTATTGCGAGTTGGCTTCAATTGCCTCATGGCCCCATTTCATCCCGGCAGAGAGGAACCAAGTCAGGGACAAAATCACCCACCAGATGGAGCTGGCCATACCAAAAAAGTACAAGACCATGAAGAGGATGGTGCAGCCCTCCTTTTTGGTCCCTTGAGCCACTGTCCTGAAGCCGTCATCCTTGAATTTATCCACACAAACAACTTTATCCTCCAGGAAGAACCCAGCAGCGTAGGCTACTGCCACCATGAAATAACAGCCAGATAAGAAGATGATGGGCCTCTCTGGGTATCTGAACCGCCTCATGTCCACTAAATATGTGAGCACAGTGAATAAGGTACTCACACAGCACAGGATAGACCAGATTCCACCCACAGTCGGCCGAACTTCACTTCATCCTCACGGAAATACATGATGCCGGTTGGTTTAGTGGGCTCACACGGCGCCCCACAGTCGTTGACCCCCATAAATTTGTAGCCCAGGTAAGTTGGCACCTGCAGCTGCAGAGGACAGGAGAATTGGTACTGGTTGTGCTGGGGCGGGCGTACATTTGTACGCCCCTTGTTTGGGGGAAGGGTCACCAGCTCGCGTTCGAAGGGGGGAGACAAGGCCGGACTGCTGGGTTCGGATGTGTTCTGTCCCACGCAGATTTCACCCGCTCCGTGGACCGGGAAAGCCTCGCAGCGTAACCGCTCCGGCCACTGGAAACCGAATTTATTCATGAGGGCTTCACATCCCTGCCGTGCACGCTCACACAGGGACCGACAAGGGGGGATGGCCTGCTCCAGCACCGTGCAAACTGGTGCATACATGGAGCAAAGGAAGAACTTCAGGTCTGCAGAACACTGGACCTTCACCAGGGGGTAGAACTGGTGAACTTCTAGGCCGGCGTCCTCCTGGTTCGTGTGGCCCAGCAGGTTTGGCATGATGGTCTGGTTGTAGGCGATGTCGGTACAAAGCGGGATGGAGATGGGCTGGCAAAACCCGTGTTCTGGGATAGATATCCCGCTCTCACTGTTGTAATGTTGGGCAGAAGTGGGTGAGAAGCACAGTCCGCACAGCAGCCACATGATCCGCAGCAACACGGAGCCAGTGGTGGACCTGGCCGCCGCCATAGTTGAGGAGGAGGGGGGAGGGAAGGAAAAAAAACTTTGATCCAAGTAGGGCGACTTGAAAACGGTTGAAAAGCGTAGAAAAACTACATTAATTGGAGCAGCACTTATCTTTTAGTCCGTGTACTTCGAGTTGAAGTGTCCGTAATCGTCTTTTCCTCGTGTTTTATGAAGATAAATCCAAGTGAAACGTTCGTCGTGTCATGACTTCTTGATGGTCTTTGTAAGTGACTCCAAGCAGCCCACTCTCACTCCAGTCCCGGGGAAAATAACACTTAAAGTCCCATCTTCTCCAAGAATTGCAACCTCAAGTAATTCCAGCGCGTCTACACAAAAGCGTCGCTAATATACCGCGAAAAAGATACGGTTAAAACACAAAAAAGCTCATATTTCCATAGTTTTTTTACTTGACTTCACACGGAACGGCGTTTCACATGCTGAGCAGTTGGAAGTCCAGAGGCTCGCTCTCCTCACTCCGTACAGATTCCACCGGTTTCCAGGCGCCCCCTCCATTCACAAGACCCCACGACAGAACGCGGGTGCCTTGAAACCGATGCGGCGTCTCAGCCAATCCTAGCATTTGTTTTCCTACAGGACTCGTTCTTGATTGGCCTTCACTCGCTGTACAAGAAGTGTTTAACAAATTGAGTTACAGTAGTTACATTACACCAGAATTTAACATAAAATAAACACATTTTTCGGTTAGTGATTCTTAAATCGTATGGATCATTTATAAAAAGTAATAAACCGCTTTTGTTGTGTTATGTTATTCCCAAACAGCAGTTTAAGGTCACCATATCTTTTGTAATATTCCATACTTTTACTGAATGCTATATGCTGATGCAATTCTCAAAAACTACCTAATATGGAATGAATATTCTCAAAGAGAAAAGTACTTATGTTACTTTTGTTGAGATGACAGAAATCCGATAGATTCTTGAAACACTGAACATTGTGCTTAAACACAGTACCTCTGATTTGCTGCCCTTATATTTGTTCAAAATAAATTATGTAATGGGTTATAACAATGGCAGATAAGTCTGATTATTAAACTGACAAGCAATTCAGTTCTTTGCAGAACAACTATTCAGTTTGTAATGCCTGTACAAAAGCTGCATGTTGTATTGGAGCAGCAGGATACAGCACTTTATTCGATAACTTGATTTTTCTTTCCTATTCATCATGCTTTATCTCCTACATAAGCAATCCCACCCTGTAGCACATGAGCAATTCTCTATTCATTACAGAACGTTTACATCTGTTTAAGTTTAAACCTTTTTTCCCATCTACACTGTTAGTGTGCAGCTGTGAAGTTGAGCTCTCTACATTTCTTAACACACACAGTCACTCACTGTGTGCAGGACATGTAAACACATTGCAGCGCAGTGAGCAAACGAAAAGTATTCCAGCATCTTAACCACCCTACCACAGCAAGCACCGCAAGTACCTGTTGCTGTTTACTGCTAAAGGGTTTCATTGCAAACAATCAGATGCGACTCGTGAGCTGATCTGTATCTTTGGAGGAATTAACAACAGTCCTGGAAGCGGTAAATTGGATTGACAGCATGATTGATCTGCCCACAGGCAACCAAGTGTTGGAGGTGGTATGAGTTTCCTGGTGGCCTTTCTACATTTGGTGTGTTTCTACCCTGAGTGGGATAAAAGAGGGTGGGGGTAGGTTGGAGTGGGGGAAGGGACAGGAAGAAGAGAGAAGGTCGAAGAGGGCAGGGGGAGAAAGAGAAGGAGAGAGCAGGAAGACAAGCTGAACCAAAAGGAAACTTCAGTAGAGTTCCCCACTGTAAACTGGTCTATGAAAAAAAGACATGTTGGATTGAAATAGGCTGGATGCCAATTTCTTGAGCCACTGCAGAGTGATATTTATTTAAAATCTGATTCAGGTGAAAAATAAATTCTTAATCCTAAAGAATAGTTGTGCTGCATATTGATCATAATGCAACTAAAAGATTGGAAACATGCATGGACATTCCAAGATGGTCCTCCGAACAGAGACTACTTTGTCTCATTCCGCAACTACAGTTTCATGAAGATCTTGTTCCCAGGCAGGACAGCCAAACAATGTGCCTAAACTTACAATAAAGCAAGTAAAGCAGAGTGGAACTGCGTTTTCATATGATAAATCTCTGTTGGCAGCTGCAGGTGACCTCTTTCTATGTACACATTGTTTTCACATGTTCATTTAATCCACTGGTTTTATACATACATTTAGCCTCTTTAATTGACTTTAAAACCTTAATCAAACATTTATGTTCTTCAGTGCATTTCACTGAATATCATTTACTAACCATTACATAACATTGTGCATACATTAATTCAATTATTTCCTCAACTCTTTTCTACTTTAAACATTCTTATATTCTTTTACATGAGCATTGTAAAGGAAATGTGTTGTTGAAAGGTATTCTATGATACAGGATAAAGTAACCTAAAGTAGTTAAAAATAGCTGACAGTTACAGGATTTTTTTTCCTGGGTGGTTTTGTAGATCCGTCATAATGTTTTTTGGCAACTGTGTCAGTCTAAACAAACTGCGTTTCTGCTATGAACACTGACCTCAATCTCATCAGAACCAGCAATAACTTCATTACTGAAAAAGCTGTTCGTATTGATTAGCTAGGAAGCTGGTCAACCAGAAAACATCATCCATGTGCTGTCTGGATGCTGTCTCATTTTGGGTTAAATCTGAGACCACTGTTAAAGTATGCTAAGGAACATATTGTGATACATGCATATCTGAATGACAGAGATTATAGCTGTTAGCCTCGTAGCTCAATTATGAATCTGAGAGACATGTTGTATTTACTGGCAACTGCTTCTGATAAGAGGATTGCTTTCACTGGTTGTGCTAAGCGTCAGTATACAGAGCTGATGTGTCGCTATGTGGTAATTAAAGACCTCAGCTATTAAAGCTATTGATTAATAATGTTGTTAGCACACTGATTTCCCAGGAGGGTATTGGATAAATCACCATCTGAATGTTACAGCCCTCAGAAACAGTGTTGTTAGACACTCAGATGAATGGAAGAAAGGCTTAACGTATGGGTGGAATGATCGTTTTTTGGTGGCTGCCAGGGCTTCGATATATGAGGAGCCTAGTGAACATAGTAAAGAGTCGGAAAATATGTAGGGCTTATACCATTGTTTGAAAATGTTCCCCAACATTTTGCAATTTTATGTATGGCATACGAGATATGATTCAAAGCATCTAATTGCATGTTTTTATACATGCTGAACCTGATTCCAAAACCTAATCATGGCTTGGTTCTTGTGTAGTCATGATGAATCAGGTACATTCCTACAACATAACTATCCTTCCTAATGACAAAGAGGATGGTTTCTAATAAATAATACTGCAGTGTTATATTATGATACTCATGGTGTCAAAGTAGGTCTAACTCATGTGGAAACACCATAAACCTGCAAACTATACTTCATTAATAAGGATTTTTTCCTAAAATCTCGATATATATCACAACAAGGTCAATGTGTGATTGATATTATTTATGTTGTAGATTGGAACAACATATTCATGAAAAAATCCAAAACGTTTAGCTGTGATTAAGGAATTTGAAGACTGCTGGCCACAAATTGGTGGACAATAATTTGTTTGATAATTGATGATATTATATGAGAATGCAATTCATTTCTACAGTATACACCGAGACACACACATGTAAACACATACACTTTCTTTAAATGTGATGTTATTAATGTAGGCAAGTCATGGTGTTTTAAATGGGCTTGATTGAGAGATTACTTTGATATGTCTGACACACACACACACACACACACACACACACACACACACACACACACACACACACACACACACACACACACACACACACACACACACACACACACACACACATACCCACACTCTCACACTTGTTTCTCCACATGCTGTAAAGCTGGGTAGTTAGCAGCCACACTAGGTCAAATGGACGCACTTCATCGTGTTTAACTGTAGCCGTTTGTTTGTGTGTGTGTTTTTGTAGATGTCTGCAGTGGTCAAGCAGATGTGGGCAGTCCAGCAGCTTTTCAGACAGTCAGTCCCTGTTTGGACTGTGGTCTGATGCAGCTGGACATCTGCTGGAAGTGTTACACAAACAAAAACTAGATTTACTGTAGACCAAGGTGAAATAAACAAAACAAAAAGGATTTTTGATGGTTTGGGCTGCGCTTGCTCAGTTTATGCTTAGCCAGAAGCGTGACCACCATGCAAAGTATGTGAGCTACCGTGTGAAACCCAATCCTGAACAACTATTTAGATGTGGAGTCAGGGTGGAAAAACACAAGCCTTTCTGTTTGGCCTGACGAGGTTTTCAATTTGAGCACGGCTTACGGGACATGTTGGTTGACCATGTTGGTCTAACCAGCATTAAGTGTTTTTGAGTTGTGAGAAAAAAATTATGCACTGTATATGTTCATATTTCAATCCATATATGAGATATTATGAGTGACGTTGATGTCAATTATCTGAAAATGTTATCCTAGTTGTTTGACTTTTTTGCAGTTCAATTTGAAAAATGTAGAGAGATGTTAGGCTGAGTGTCCTCATGCTACTATAAAACCACTGCTCCTCATACAGTTAAATGTTTTATTCTAATATGTATACAGCTGCATACTGTTCTACCAAGTACAAGGGTTTGGGGATGGACATTTTAAGTGCATACTTTGACCTCTTCTGCTTTAAGTCTGGTTCTGTGAGATTAAAGTAGCTATGATAGATATTTTGATATCAGCAGTAAATCTACAGCTAAAATGTTTCTCCCATTACAGCTTCTCTCTTATTGATGTTTCTGTTCAATGACTTTTGGCTAATAGTTTAGCCCCAAGCCCACAACTTGTCTTATTGGTTCACTCCAAACACTCTCTAGTCTTTGTTTTCAGCTGCAGCCAGCAACTATTTTCAGTCATAAAGGTGTATTATTGTATGCTTAGTGTCCTGCACCAAACAGCAGACAGACAGATTTAGAAACTATCCGGTGAACATAGTAGATCATTTAGCGCTAAAATCAGAGTGAATTACTCGGTTTTGAATTCATGTCTTGACACAAACACAACTGCAGATGAATGTTGGTCCATATCTGCTGGATCTTTAACTCCCCAAAACTCAAAAGTAATATTAACTGTACTATTAAGGTGAGCCTATCACCCATAGAGCTGGTAGTCATGGCAACAACAATGGAGGAAGCAGAAATAGACCAAACAACTGAAGCTAACATGCTGAAACATAGCGGAGAAGGCCTCTGATTGGCTGAGGAGGATTCTGTTTTGTCAGTGTTCAGACTCAAGCGATGTCAAGATGAGTAACGGGTGTCGAATACGGCAGTTTTAAGGCCAGACGTAAAAGGTTTAACATGCAAAAAAGACAAATTCTGCTCTATAACTAAGTGTTTCATCATTAGGCATGCCTCCTGCCTGGTTTACTTGTCTGTGTGTATATGTCTGAGTTATGGGTTGGTGTATATATATATATATATATAGCATTATAGAAGTATGTGTGGGACACTCGTCTGAGTGGGGGGAGGGGATATCGACCTTAAGAAGTCAGCAGAGAGAGAGAGAGGAATGCAGGCAGCTGGTTTGTGTCTGTCAGTGCAACACAGAGAGCCTACAGTACTGGACTACTCATACACACACACTGTGATGAAAGAACGATTTATTTGGACCAACAGAGTGTGTGTTCGGTCCAGTGGCAGGCAGCAGGAAGCTCACTGGCTGACATCTCAACTACTTGGACAAAAACTCTATATGAGAGTGTGTGGCCAGAAAAGTCCAAGCAGTAAATTACACACAAAAATGTTGGTTGCAATAATAAAGTATAATCATATCAAATACAGTCAAAGTATGCACGCTCTGTAGGTGTAGGTCAGAATTGTATTTATGCTCCTGGCACAGATCAATGGGCGGCTCAGCACTCGGATCACCTTACTAAAGCTGCAGACGATTGGCTGGGAACTAACATTTACAGTGCAGTCAAAAAGTAAAAAACCATGACAGTGTTTTCACATTGTTTGGCTTTGTACCAAAGAATGTTACACTGTAACTGTAAAATTGACTTTAAAGTTTGATTTTCAGCTTCAAAGTAAGTTTTATGAGATCAACATCTGTTGCAGTTTTTGTTCGGTAATTTCATGTAACTTATCAGCAAAGATGAACAACAATATTATCCGTGATACACCAACACTTGTGCAATAAAGGAAACAGTACAGAAGGAATTATCTCAAAATAAAATGTCTGAGTGTCTACATCCATGCTAGCACCACTGTAAGGCCTGGCTTTGTCCTAAATGCTAATGTCAGACTGCTAACATACTCACAATGACAATTCTAACATGCTGATGCTAAGCAGACAGAGCCATTACGAAACAATAGATACAAATTTACATGATAAAATGTATAAAAATACAGGAAAGCAATAGGTATAGGAATTTAATAGTCAAATGACTGATGACAGATCTGTGGTTGCCATCAATAAAACATGTTATACTAACTTTCATCCAAATGGTTGTTGACATAATGGCACATGGTGAATGAGTAGCATGGCATGAAAGCACTCAATTATCAGAATAGTCCTGAGTGAGCTGTAGGTCTTCATGTTATAGAGCCTTTAGACCTGAGGGTCTTCCAGCACGCAGGTCCGTGCTCTGATACTGATACTGTCTGCCAGATGGCAGCAGGGTAAACAGTTTGTGCACTGGGGTGGCAAGAGACCAAGATTATCATTTGGCCGTCCACACAGACAACGTGTGTGGTAAGTGTCCTGAATGGCAGGAAGCTCACTACCAGTGGTCTGCTCCACTGTTCTTTCTAATCTCTGGAGAGCCTTGTGGTTGTGAAACTGCTGACCCTCTCACCAGGGATGTGGTCTCTTCCAGCAGCTTCCTGTGGTCCAGTATCTTTTTTTAAGTATTGCTGTTGTTTTGAAATGAAGAACAATTCATGCTTTACACATGGACGTCCACTGCAGCCCTCGAAAAGTGAGCAATTAGACTTCATGCTTGTATTCTAACTTCTAGCTGTCATCGATGAGGCCTCTGATGATTGTCACGTACATACATTTTCTTTAGAAGCATTAGCAGTGTGTGTACATGTAGTTGTGCATAAACAGGTCAGACAGTAGAGGGCTGAGGATGCAGCCCTGGTGGATAATAGTGCTTAGTGAGGAGTAAGGTTGGCAGTTCTTCCCACCAAGGACATCAAGGACTCAGCTGCAGAGTGAGGTGTCAAGTCCCAGCTCCATGTGACCATAACTATAAGCAGTGGGTCACATGGACATTAAAACAGACTTTAAATGTTATACATGTTTAATGCATGTTGACGTTTTTTTGTTTGGGGATGATCTGTACATTTATTCTGGTAGAGTACTCATGCACTTTGTGATAAATATCTATGACAGAGTAACTGTTGCATACTAATGTTGCCATCAGAGGAGTCAGTCTGTAGTCTCAAACTGTCATAGGGAGTGACAACTGTGTGGTCACTCAACACTGGACAGTTAGTGAGAACAGGTTTGTCCTGTTTCAGTCTTTTCTTGTCTGTTGGAGCCAGAGAATGGAGATATGATCTGCTTTCCCAAAGGCAGGGCGGGGGGAAGTTTATACAGCAGTGCTCCATGTGCATTAACCTCTGGTAGGTATGTTAACATGCTTGTAATATTTTAAGATGAAACGTTTTCATGTTGGCGCTGTAGAAACTGAATGCTGCCTCTGCATGGGCATTCTCCAAAGCAATGATAATATCGTTCAGTTCATCCATGGCGTCAGCTTTTTCCGCTTGTTGTGGAATGTAAACTATAGTTAGAGTAATTGAGCTGACCTCTCGGGGGAGGGTGAAGAGTCTTACATCTCAAGTTATGAACTACATAAGTGATACTTGTGTAAGTATGTATGGTGGGCTATACAGTAGCTTCATTAAAGCCCCCTCTACAGAGTTGTTTCACAGTGGAACACACATAATCAGATTCTTAAAGAGTTTGTTGTTATATAGGGAATACGCATTAGCTAGAAGTATACATTGAAATGGGGTTTAAATGACCTATTCTTTGTTTTGCAAAGGACTAACACAACACATTTAGGGTTGGTACTGGTTGGTAGTCTGTTGTGAAATTTTTCTTTAGGGTCGGTTACTTAACGCTTGGCAAGTGACAGACTTTTTATACAAAAACTGTTAGGATGTACTCTAGGATGTACAAGGTGATCATTAGCAGGACTACCATTTCTAAATACACTTGAAGATAAAGAACACATTACAACCTTTCAAAACAAAAGTTACACACAGTTGGCTCTAATGTTAGAGAAAATGCTTTGACTGGGTGGTAATATCCTTGATTTGTGTAGGTAAGGCAGACAAAGGAACCACATCTAAGTATAATGCAAGTTCTCAAAAAGCGGGATGGTTTGCATACTTTCCAGTTCATCAAGATTATTCTCTCTGCAGAGAGGCATCCCGGGACGAAGAGATAGTTTGTAGGATATGAGCCAACTGCATTTCATTTCTGGGCCAGTCCAACTAAATAAAGGACACATTTGTAGGCAGGTTAATTTCATTTCATTTGTATGGGTAGTGCTGTTGCAGTTAAAGTCCGCAAACACTAATGTGCCAAATTATTCAAATCTTTGATAATGACAGCATTTTCACAGCTGGAAGGTAGAACTTGCTTTGAGTTATATGCAACATAATAGCGACATTTTAACATGTTTTCCCTTGTCTTGTCTTATTTGCATATTTGGTGTTGACCTCATTTAAAAGTAAAGTTACCTGTATTTAATATTGTTGCTTGGATTAAGTTATCATCAGCAATTGTTTTGGAATATTTTAAAGCATCAAAACCCTGCATGTGTAAAATACATAAGAGCAAAACAAAAAACTAATAGTTTCAAAAAGTTTATTCAGAGCATTCAGTTTAGGATGCAAAGAAAGCAGAGGATCAAATGGTCACGTAAACGTCAGGGGAACCTAGACTGTTATTAACTGTAGCAACAAACTGAAGCTGCATATGACCTCTCATAGACTGGCTTTAACAGACTGAGTGAGGCAACTTAGTAATTTTCTTGACTTAACGCAATAGTCTCTACTTCCCCTCCCCCACAGCACACACACACACACACACACACACACACACACACACACACACACACACACACACACACACACACACACACACACACACACACACACACACACACACACACACACACACACACACACACACACACACAGCAGTCTTTGAGGTGATGTGCTAATTGATGCAAAGTAATGGAGGAGGTGAAGCCACAATGGCTACCCTGCTAAGCTATACACAGACCTTTTTTTGCTTGCATGGCTTGTATTCAGTAAACCTTAAAGTTTCTGAGGGTGTGTTTTTGATTGAGAATCAATAAAGAAAATGGAATGAAGACAGCTGAGAAGCAGAGGAAGAGGAAGATAAAGAATAGGAGCAACGGGAGGAAAAAAGAAACATGAAGAAGGAAGAGGATTAGGAAGGGGGGAGGCCTCCTGCAGTTTTGAGGTCAAACACACAGCTGTGGTCATCACCTTTCACTGCAGGGGACTCACACACACACACACACACACACACACACACACACACACACACACACACACACACACACACACACACACACCACTGTGATCATCACCCTCTGCGGGAGGTTGACCTAGGCCAGATGGTCACCGCTCTCTCTTTTTATGACTCCCTTTTTTCTGTCATGTCCACACTAAACCAATGTTTTTCACACCTAAATAACAGAACTTTTCGAATACGCTGGGGTACGTTTCAAAACACCAGTCTAGCATTATAGTGTGAATCAGACAAACAATGCCAAATCAATGATGTATCAATAACATGCTTTCACAGGGAGTTGTATACTGAGAACACAAATTTCTCTCGCCTCAAACTCACTGGCACATTTGGAAAGCCAATGGAGATCACAGACAACTACACAAACATTAAAAAAATTAGATTTTTTTTTGTTGCTAAAACAAGTAGGGCATCAAACAACTTCTCTTTTGTTCTGTTTGATCTTTTACCAGCCTTTTAAAATCATTTTTACAAAAACAATTTTACAAGTATTTTAAAAGAATGTTAAAACGTTTAGTCCAGATCCTCCTTCATCAGGCTATGTTGAGGCTTGTTTATCAGGATGATGCAGAGGTGGTTGATGTTGTCTCCATTATCCCCTGTCCAGATAAACTGCGCTATGCAATCTTTATCTTGCTCTTGATCCAAATTCCAAAACTCTGCAGTGCACCATTTGACTTAAGCCTTACCTTTGGACTGTAATTTGCAAACAATTGCATTATTTTAATGAAAGTATGTGAAACAAAAAAAACAGCTATTAAACTCTTTCCAGTTAATGTTACAATGTGTTTTATACATCCAAAATACATGAACAAATGTAATTTATTTTAACGTTAGAGTTATCTTCCAATGCTGCCCCTATCTAACCTGTCTAAGTTTAAGTTGTGTGCATACTCACACCATGCATCCTATGCAGGACATAGTGGTGGTTCTATGTTCATAATGGAAACTGCTTGTTATTATGGAAACATTTTTAAAACAAATTAAAATAAATGAACCTGGTTTAAGTTATCTAACTGTTGTTTTTCAAGAAGGTGAAACTTCCTCTATCCAAAGAAGCATACTTGTGCATGTGTGTGTGTGTGTGTTTGTGTGTGTGTGTGTGTGTGTGTGTGTGTGTGTGTGTGTGTGTGTGTGTGTGTGTGTGTGTGTGTGTGTGTGTGTGTGTGTGTGTGTGTGTGTGTGTGTGTGAGAGAGAAGATCATGCCAAATTACCCTGTGCCTAAAATGTTTTTATCAGGCTCCAGACATGTGTTTCCAATGTTCTTTAAATACGTTGCCTACACACACGCACAGTACTTTCATTGCCAGATAGTTAAAATCAAACCCCTCCCTTGTTGTCTGAGACCAAGTTAATTTTTTTCTTCTTTTGGGATCAGACTACAAACTGATAAAGACAGAAATGTAGAGCTCACAGTGGGCGTGTATATGTACGTGGGAACATTAAATTGGATCTTACACATGCTGCTAGACACAAGTTACTTTGGAAGATTCACCTGTTGAGAACACACCAGTTACAACTGGTGAATTTAAAATAAGAGAAGAGCCAACATTTGTTCTAGGCTTGTGTTTGTATCTGTAGGTAACCACTTATAAGGTAATTTAAAAAACAAAGTAAATCACATGATCTCAAAAATCATAATCAATGCAGGATGTTTAGTAATAGGCTTTTAAAGACAAAAAACAAGTGAATGAGTGACAGATAGTGCGTGTGTGTGTGTGTGTGTGTGTGTGTGTGTGTGTGTGTGTGTGTGTGTGTGTGTGTGTGTGTGTGTGTTTGTTTGTTACCTACTCTGCTCCTACTCACGACATTGTGGTCAATCAAACCACTTTCTCAGACTTGCTGTGTCTCCGTGGCCTGGCTGCAACCCTGTATGGTTTTACAGACACACACACACACACACACACACACACACACACACACACACACACACACACACACACACACACACACACACACACACACACACACACACACACACACACACACACACACATTGCAGTCTTGTGAATCCAGGCTGTGTTGTTTCCAGCAGCAGTAGACGTTTATGAGGATTTGGACGGGGGAATACAGGCTGTTCAGGTCACGACATGGGTTTACTCCGAATGTGTGTGTGTATTTTTGTGTGTGCATGCATAGAGGTTAAAAAGGGGTACGGGAAGATTGGGGGCTCTTGGCCCCCTTTGTTCTGACCAAGCTCATGTTCGTACTCAAGCTTTCTACAGACAGACAGACAGACAGACAGACAGACAGACAGACAGACAGACAGACAGACAGACAGACAGACAGACAGACAGACAGACAGACAGACAGACAGACAGAATCAGTTATATCAGGGTTGTTGTAGCTGGTTGGTATAAATGTACATGATTTTGCATAAACTATAAACTGCAACAAACATGATGATTGCAAGTACAACTTGTAGTTTGTTGCATGATAATGCAGCCCCAATCTTAATAAAATAACTAAACCAAGGTTGTTCAATTAACTACAAATTCTAAATAAGGACTTCAAGCAACAAAAAGTTTGATTGTTGCCAAATTTATTGTTGCATAGACATACAACAGAAAACACAATCAAGTCAACTGAGGTGGTGAGTTCAAGTTATGGTGAGATTTTTAACGGGGAGTGGTGAATTTACAGTAATCCAATATGATGCTGATGGTTTGAAAATAGAACGAGAACAACAGTGACGTGTCTCTTAGGGGGATAGAGCTGAAGTTCTCAACACTGGGATGTGTGTGTGGTGAAAACTGAATATTAGATTAGGAAGAAAAAGGAGCACATGCCACATTTAGGAGCCCAAAAGCTACTGCCAGCAGCTCTATTCTTTAATGTGTTGTATTCAGCTCCAAAAAGCTAAAATATTAAACCACTCTTTCTCTGGATTTCCTGGCCTTTTTCCCTTTTTAGTGTACTTTTTTTCATTTTCCCCCCTTGTTTTACAACAGGCAGTTAAATTCAGAGCCAAAACCTGCTGGACACTTTTAAATAGAAAGCACTAAAACGGCAAACAAGAGCTGATCACGAACATGGGTGACAGGGAGGGAAAGGAAATGAAAGGGGAAAGAATAATCTAGCATTATATACATACACACCCGTTTCGTTAATGTATATTATTATTAGAGAGGAGACGGGTAGTAAATTGTATAAAACAAGCCTAAAAAACTGTTGGTCTTCTTCTGAGTCAAACAAAAGTTGTTGATGCCCAAAGGGTAAGGAACCACAAGATGATTTAATAGGATGAGGACTGTGTTCGGACATTTGTGAGAATCTGGTCCTTCAAACGGGCCTCTTGCAACAGAGATCAGCAACTCATATTTGAGGTTAATACATTTTATAATTGGTAATATATCAAAGCCTTTCTTAGTCAAACATACCCATGGTCCGTTTTATTTCTTTTTTGCATCAGTGGTGTGTGAGTCAGGAGCAATAAAATAACACTAAAATGTTGAGGAGCAAATGAGCAGATGTTGCATTTAGCTTTAGGTATTTCTCCAGAGGCTGACTCACTGAACTTCCAGACACCAGATCCATGGAAAAACTGCGTAGGGCTTCTATGTCATGGACTACAAACCCTTTCTACACAATAGAGGGATGATTCAAATATAAACAGAGAATATAATACTGCCAGAGGGACTTGGTAAAGCCACTAAACATTATGACAGATATGACTGGTGTAAAACATGATCCTATGTCATCTTGTGTTGTATCCAAGAACTCAAAGTTTTATTTTGTATCTACTTTTCAAAAAATTGTAAATGTAAATGTTTCAGTGGTTTATGAGTACTGGTACTGCTGCTCAACATCTGGGCGGCAATCAGAGCCATAAAAGGGAAGGTGTGGTGTAGCCATTGCTGCTTGTGAAGCTCAGAGGAGGGAGACCTCTGCTGTTACAACACACAGTTGAGGAACCCATCGGCATCCTAGGTCCTTAATAATATACTTACAGCAGCAAAAGTAAAGGTACTTATTATGGTGACTGACTTCAAAATAATTTACATGACAGGATATTATTGGATTATAATTATTGATTCTCTAATGTGTTCACCACTTTTGTCTAATGTTGGAGACAGCATTACATGATTATTTGTTTGTTAATTATATTTTGTATAATGAATTTGTGGAGTCGATCTAAATGTATCAAATACCTTTAGTGGAAAACACTAGTAAGTGAATATGCTGTGTTACAATCCATCACTGCAATTACAGTTACTGCTTACATTGATAATTTTCCATATTTGACAATTGATTGAGGAAGTAAACCTGATATGTTACACATTTTGATTTTATATGTCTATATTTACAGTAAATATAGTTTTGTTTTTTATGGGCTATTATAGCGAGAAAAAAAACTGCCAATAATAACCTGCATTTACTTTAAAACTGCATAAGCATGTGGGGGAATCACTCATTTATTCGCATATGCGGTCCCGATTGGCCTAAGCAAAGAAGGTTAGAACAACTGTTATCTGGTAAAGGTCGTACTGGCAGCCAGACCCCAGCACTGGAAATGCCTACAGAGTGGCCACTCCTAATTTATCTAGCCCATCTTTGACAGACTGCAGCAGCCACATGTGTGGCACGGCCTGCAATGTTTGTCCCTGCCCGGCTACCATCAGAGAGGTTGTTCTATACACACAACTGTCAGATACAACTCTGCTTTCACTGCGCTGCACTGATTTGAATAAAAAGTACATTTAGTAGCTCGGTGTTTCTGCCGTTACAGCAGCACACAGCTATCCGGATGATCAAAGCTGCAGTCTCACAAAGTCGCAGCGACGACTTCAAACCGAGAGTTGGTAAGTTTAGTTAGCTTTAGCTGCGGTAGCATTAAGCTAACCAGCTTCAGTCTATTAGCTTTACCCACACTTATTACACACATCAAGGGGGTAATGGGAGAGTTAATATCGCTGTATGCTGAACAGTTCACACAAGTAATGCTGGCAAGATAGCAACAACGGTCTCTATTTTCACTCGGTGACAGAACATGTCTGCTATTTTTAAGCTAATCTCTGTGTAATTTACTAACAGGCTTTAACGGTAGACCTACCACAAACTGATCAACAATGACAAAGCTCTCACATAGTTTTACTGAGTGTTGAGCTGTGGGGACATGTCAGCATTATCCAGTAAAGATTAAATAAACCACTCCTACTCCTCCCGGGGACTGACATTACAATCTCAAACCTCCATTCCTGAAGTTAAATTCTTAGTTTCTCACTATAATCGTACTTTTGAGGTTTTTCAAACTGATGAGAACTGTAAGTGTATTCATAATAAGGTCTCTAAATGTTCTGGGTCAATTCAGATTTCATTTTTTATTTTAAAAGTTAAATTCAAGCTTATTGTTATGGGACCGTTGCATATCAACAGAACATTAAAAAGTGCATTCCTATTTGAAAACATGATAAAGAAAATAATTCTCGTCTGTCTTCATATTGATGTTTGCTTTCCTGTTATCAACAGTTGTTCTACAAATATTAAGAGCTTGAAGCCAGGCAAGAAAACACAAGAGCTTTGGAAACATGTTTACAAAGAGGCCTTCACTGTCCTCTGGAATGGATAGTTTGAAGTAATGGAGAACAGAGAGGAGAGGTAAATGCATGAACACACACACACACACACACACACACACACACACACACACACACACACACACACACACACACACACCCTGTCCTGATTATATCTCCTTAGCAACCTCAACTGGAAAAATGTAAATACCAAAACAAGATGCCAAATCTTGTTTCCCTTATGTGTGAATAGACGTGTGAATGGACCACTTATCTCTGCATGTCATGGCCTGCAGGTGCTGAATTACCAAATTGAGGTTTACGGATAAATGTGTTAGAATTTAATCCAACTTTGAGAGAACTTATGTGAATGTCAATAAACCACATTACATTCAAAATGAGATATTACAGGTGGTTTGATGACCTGGATAGTGGTTGACAGGTTCATTTTGTACTTCACATGTGTTTAGGCTGAACCATAGTCTGGTTATGTCTATTTGAGGCTGGTTTCAGGCTTATTTTTTGTGATGCATTTGCATGTACATAATATTGCAGCCCTGCCGATGAACAGGCCCCTACACCTCCAGAGCGAGGACTGCTCCACACATGGCAGTCAGCGGGCCCCCCTGCGCAGCTCTGTCCGGGGAGAGTGCCCTTGTCCAGGCCTGTCCTGCAGGTGGCCCTTGGAGAACACCATGGACTCCTGCTAACTCAGGGTGGGTGTGTCAATATTACATGATATTATAATGATAAGAAAACATTTGTATTGTTAAGGGAGACTTTTCTTTTATCTACAGTATATCTGTAGGCGGGATTGTATTAAAGTTACTGCTGTATGAACGCAGCTGTGGTTGCTTTACATCTTTAACAATATAATTCTCCTATACTTTAAAATCAACTAAATATTTCTACCCTAAGATAGACCTTTAAAATAAATACATCTATTTCCACTGTTGCTGTCTTCTAGGTGGACAGGTGTATTCTTTTGGAGAGTTGTCGTGGAGGGATCTGAGCATCCCGGTGTCTGCTCCCGTGCTGGAGGCCTCTCTGATTGGGAGGATGGTGATCCGTGTGGCTGCAGGTGGCTTTCACTGCGGAGCATTGAGCGAGCAGGGCAATGTCTTCATGTGGGGGGAGAACACTGCAGGACAGTGTGGGCTGACTGAGAGGGGCCCAGTCACAAACATCACAGGTTGGTCAACGTTCTTCCTTTCTTCTTTTCTTCCCACTTTGACCTATCTGTCCTATCTGTCGATCTGTCCATTATACCTCTGCTTGAAAAGTGCACTATCATTTTTTTTGTTTTTATCAATTACTACAGTTTGGGAGAAACTATGTGGAACATTCTGTGTAAGTTTCAGAGCCTTGCCCAGTCACAGTAGTGGACAGTGAGGCCGTTCCTCCAGCAGGGGTTCGGGTTGTGGATCTGGCTCTTGGACGGGAACACAGCCTGGCTTTGTCAGCCCAGAACGAGCTGTGGGCGTGGGGCAGCGGCTGCCAATTGGGCCTGGTCACCAGTACCTTCCCTGTATGGAGACCTAAGAAGGTAATTTGTGCAACGCTAAATGAATTTCAGCATTCAAAATTCCACCACTGGTAGATCAATAGTGCTTTTGAATGTTTGTACATGTGAGACATTTCAAAACTCTGTTTATTTTATGTATACTCGTACAGGTGGAGCATCTGGCAGGCAGACATGTTATTCAGGTAGTTTCTCTTCCTGATATCTTCTTTGCCAGGTTTAGATTACAAAAAAATACTCTTAGTCTGTTTCCAGGAATATCCTCTTTATTTATTTTCAACAGGTGGCTTGTGGTGCCTACCACAGCCTGGCTATGGTTCGCAGTTTACCTCCACAGAAGACCCAGAATCCTTCTGAAAAGAGGGAGCGGGGGCAGTCACCTCATTATTCAGTGACTGAAAGGGAGGAGCAGTTTGCAGTTGATGCCGGTCAATACTGTCCGCTGGGTGTGGAGCTGACTGAAGTCATGACAGGCGAGGTAACTATACACCATGAAGAAGAAACTAAAGAAATATACAGTGGGGCAAAAAAGTATTTAGTCAGCCACCAATTGTGCAAGTTCTCCCATTTAAAAAGATGAGAGAGGCCTGTAATTGTTATCATAGGTACACTTCAACTATGAGAGACAAAATGAGAAAAAAAATCCAGAAAATCACATTGTAGGATTTTTAAAGAATTTATTTTCAAATTATTGTGGAAAATAAGTATTTGGTCAATAACAAAAGTTCATCTCAATACTTTGTTATATACCCTTTGTTGGCAATGACAGAGGTCAAACGTTTTCTGTAAGTCTTCACAAGGTTTTCACACACTGTTGCTGGTATTTTGGCCCATTCCTCCATGCAGATCTCCTCTAAAGCAGTGATGTTTTTGGGGCTGTCGCTGGGCAACACAGACTTTCAACTCCCTCCAAAGATTTTCTATGGGGTTGAGATCTGAGACTGGCTAGGCCACTCCCAGGACCTTGAAATGCTTCTTACGAAGCCACTCCTTCGTTGCCCTGGCGGTGTGTTGGGATCATGGTCATGCTGAAAGACCCAGCCACGCTTCATCTTCAGTGCCCTTGCTGATGGAAGGAGGTTTTCACTCAAAATTCTCACGATACATGACCCCATTCATTCTTTCCTTTACACGGATCAGTCGTCCTGGTCCCTTTGCAGAAAAACAGCCCCAAAGCATGATGTTTCCACCCCCATGCTTCACAGTAGGTATGGTGTCTTGGATGCAACTCTGCATTCTTTCTCCTAAAACACAGATTTAGGAGTTTTTTTTATAACCAAAAAGTTTTTATGCTTGGTTGTTACATCTGTAACCATATAATTCTCCTACTTTAATCAACTCTTGATCTACCAAAGTAGCCTCTAAAATTACATTTTTCCCTGGCATGTATTTTAGGTGGACAGGTGATTCTTTGGAAGTGCGAGGGATTGAGTCCCTGTCTGCTGCGTGTGGGGGTTTGATTGGAGATGGTGACTCGTGTTAGTTTGGTCCTGCACTGACGACAGGGCATGTCCAGTGGGGAGGCCCAGCAGTGTGGGTACTGGGGATTTTTGTCAACCGTTCTCTTTGTTCTTTTCTTCCCACTGTTGACTATCTGCTGTCGTCGATCTGATGAATACATGCTTGAAGTGCCTATCCATTTTTATTTTTGTTCACATTATTCTTTGGAACACTAAGTGGCTTACTTGAATTCAGTTTTGCCCAGTCACAGTGTGGACAGTGAGGCGTCCAAGGTTGGTTGTGGATCTGGTCTCCTTTGACAGGGCTCATGCTGGCTTTGTAGCAGAGGTTTGGGTGGAGTGGCTGAATTGGGCTGTCCCCGGGTATTCCTTATAGATAAGAGTTTTCAAAAAGATTTCACATTAAATCACAGGTAGATCATGTGGAGGTACAGTGAGATTAAACCTTTAATGAAGAAGGTACAGTCTGGGAGCCAGACAGTTTCGGTTGTTTGTGTCCTAATACTTTTTACCAGGAGATTTAAATAAATCTTAGTCTGTTTAGGAAATCCTTTAATGTATTTCACGTGGTTGTGGTGTTCCCACTGCTATGTTCTTTCTCCAAGTTGACGGGAACCTATCTGAAAAATTAGGCCTCTCTCATTATTTTAATGGGAGGAGCAGTTTGCACTTGATGCGGGATCAAATACTTTTTGGACTGTATGTAGTTCATACAGGGAGGAACTATAACATGAGTTACAAATAAAGCAAATTATTGTTAGGATGTAATATGACAATGAAAATGCTCTTTGTTAATATCTATGCTAATTTAAAAAGTTTAGATTTTCAGCCTTCGTTGATTCCCCTCTATGATTTGCCTCCCCAGTGCTCTCCCAGAAGAAGAGGCCCCAGACGAAGGGTGCATCCTGGGGGAAGGTCAGCTGGCAGCAGCCCTGGCTCTGCAACCGGTTTATGTCCATATTTTGAAGATGACAAATCTTACACTAAACAGTACGGTATTTTATAATCATGAGGTTGTTTTATCCCTACATTTTAACATATATGCATATAGTCTTTTTTTGTTTTTCAAACCTTCTCTTTTTTTCTTTCCTCCATTGCAAAACTTCAGGACTAATCTTGCAGTTGGGCACCCTCTCAGTGAGACAGACAGCAGCCCCAAGTCTCACCCACCGTCAGGCTGGAGAGCCAATAAGAACTCTGCGTTCTCTGATGAAACGCAGATTAGTAACCTCCTCCAGAAACTCTCCAGTCAGCCCTTGGAGATGCACCAGAGCACCGGACCAGGAGACACTGACTCACTGAGCAGTTACACTTCAGGTTGGTGAATCAGTTTTCTTTCTCCTGTCTTTATTTATAAGTTTGTTTATTTGTTCTTTTGTATTTAACCTCATTTATATCTTCATCCCTGTGTTTTTTTTTTTCAATATTTTCTTTATCTGTGTTCAACTCATTAATTGGGTTATTCATTGCTTTGCTTGACCCGTTGTGTGTTCGCTTTTGAGTCTTCCTTTTTACGTTCCTCTGTTTCTAACCATTGTTTGTTGCTTTGTCCTTTAGCATTTAATCTATTTTATGTCCTCTAAAATGTTTATATTCACTTCCTCCTTGCCATTGATCTTCCCAGATGACAGCTGTGTTTCCTCGACTCCTTCCACGGACCTGTTGACCTCCAGTTACAAAGAAGACTCACCAACTAAGAGTCAAACCAACAAGTAAGGCCAATTTTAATGAAGTACAGGCAGTGAATTACATTTTCAAATAATATTGTGTTGAGACGTTGACAGTAAAATAGCAGAAACATTTTTTGAATTGCAATTTTCGTAGATCTGTAAATTATTTAACACTTTACCTATGTTTCATTTATGTAAAAATAAGGCAAACCTGACTCAAGAATATTATATCATTTTAATACAGGGATTTTGTAATGCAGGTAACCACCATAAACGCAGTTATTGTGCAGTATCCACCTACCAGGATGGTTCTCAGCATATATACACATGTATGATACAGTGTACTTGCTGCCTAATATTTGATCTGCTTTCCTACTGTAACAGTGGAGGGGCCGTGCCGTATTCCTCCTCCCCAGTGTGTTTGGAAGAAGTTCGGCTTTGTCTGGAGGCGGAGAAACATGCACTAAAGGGGCAGAAAAGCACCAGTCTCACAAATATAAACCAGAAGGGGAACGCAGCAGCCAACAGGAGACGCTCCCTGCCTGGAACACCCACCCGTGGTAGGAATGGTAGGGTGTGGACTGCATTTGGGAAATATTTACTTTGTTGCAACGAGTCAGATAGGAAGATTTATACCTGACCCATAAGCATGAAACAAGGAGGCTATTAGCTTAGCTTAGCGTAAAGACTGAAGAAGATGTCCACAAAGAAACATTAAGCCATGTGCTAATTAACATTATATTCCTGGTAGGGTACGTTTTGAACTTTGATTTTGACAGAGCATGGATTGCTTTTTTCAATCTCTCAAATTTGAAACATCTTTGTTAATCCCCCAAGGGGCTATTAGTCAAATGCAGAAACAGTTACAGCACATACATAAACAAACACACCAAGGAGCTAAAATGTGGGATAAAATCTATAAATAAATACGGGTGAAGGATACACCTACAGCATTTGAAAGTGGGATTGCAGTGGCCATGAAATATTTTAAGTGGCAAGTAGCGTCACAAATAGGTAAAACATAACAACGCCCTGACTGCAACACTTGCATGAAAATGACTGGGAAACATTCTTCTCATAGAAGTTGCAGCCTGGCTAACAAGGAAGAGAGATACAAATGTTATTGCCGTGTTTGCCTTTCACTTTGACGCACTGGACGATAATAGGTCTCCTGAAAAAGCCACGGTCACAGCATACACTTGCTCACTTGTTACAATTAAAAACGATATCTTAAGATAACATTATTTGCTTCTTTTGAGATATGATTAACTACTTCTCTGGAGAAAATCAAAACTTGCACATGACAAATCAGAAAACGTATTGGTGACATTAAAGGGTCTACTCATAACGTGAATTATTACGCAAATTAAGGTATGAATATCTATAGTATAATAAATGTCTGTTCAAAATCCAGTAATGTTTTTATGGTTAGACTAAAAATTCTGATTAGCAGACGCAGCAGACTATCTTCTTGTTTTCCAGTTTGACCAGAGTTTACAAAGTGTCAAAGTGATATCCCTCATTAGTAACGCACATCATAAAACAATCCAGTATATAGACCTTTTTCAATGTACTGTAAGTACTCGCTAACATCTTTATGTATTAATTACATATTGAATAGCAGTAAATAATGTATAACCTGTGTTAACCGGTGTGGCTGATCATAAGTTTAGTACTTTAGGATGTTCCACACAGCACTTCCCATGATATTTATTTATTTCCTTTCTATTCCTGTGATTTCCTAATATTATGTAATATAAAAAAATGCACACAGTTCATTGCTGGCCACTTTAACGACAAAAGGTTTTAAAAGTGTGTGCAAGAGGATCTCACAAACCCATTAGGGTGTGTGCATTCCAAACCAGTTTAGTGCTGTTTGCCCTGGTTTTACCATTCATCCAGGCTGGTAAAAAAAACAGTTTGTTAACTGTGGGGCAGTTTATTTGTGGAAGAAAGGCAACATAGACATGCTACAGAGTCATGTTACACTTTTTATATGTTAACCTATGTGTGGAAATGTGACTCTGGTCATGTTTCCTTTACCCTGCAGTATAAAACAAATCATCCACCTCCTCTGTTTGAAGTGGCTGTTGTTACATACTAAAGACGAACTGCATTTGCTGCGTTGACAGATGCTCATATGTATATTTTCCTCCAGGGTCTCCACGGCGAGGGAGGCCTTGTGTCTGCAGGCCGTCCTCTGCCGGTCGGACCACTGCCGCAGCCCTGGAGGAGGCTGGAGCCGGGCTGCCGTCTCTGGAGACAGAAGTGTGGAGCTGGGGCCGTGGGTCGGAGGGGCAACTGGGCCACGGAGATCAGCTCGCCAGGTGTGGACACACAGACACTCGCATGCAATCTCAGTAATAATAAAAAATCATAATTTCACATTAAGCCATCTCTGTCAGTTTTTCCTCCAGCAGATTTGGATATTCAATGTTTAGTTGCTGCATGTGAAGACATCATGCAGTTCGTCATGTAAACAATTCCTTATAATAGACAGTCCAACTAATAAGTTTGATTTCGTACATTTCACATTTGATTTACTAATGGTAAATGTACTTTGGCTATACTGTGTGTGTGTGTGTGTGTGTGTGTGTGTGTGTGTGTGTGTGTGTGTGTGTGTGTGTGTGTGTGTGTGTGTGTGTGTGTGTGTGTGTGTGTGTGTGTGTGTGTGTGTGTGTGTGTGTGTGTGTGTGTGTGTGTGTGTGTGTGTGTGTGTGTGTGTGTGTGTGTGTGTGTGTGTGTGTGTGTGTGTTTCCAGACTCCAACCTCTGTGTATCAAGTCTTTGACCGGCGAGGAGGTGATCAAAGTTGCTGCAGGGTCACACCATTCACTCGCCCTCACCGCCCACTGCCAGGTAAAAGACACACAGCAGACACACACACCTTCTATTGTATGAGTAGTGTATTTGACACAACTGACACTATTCGTTAGTCATCACAACTGCTGGCCATAACTTAACCAGAATGTAACTTTAGGCTAAAAAGTAAGCATAATACAAGGCTTTAAAGAAGTGACGACCAAAGTAAAATGGTTTCCCACTAACATAGATGCACAGTTGTACAAAAACATGGACACCGACTCACTGATCTCC
This sequence comes from Eleginops maclovinus, assembly GCF_036324505.1. Lineage (NCBI taxonomy): Eukaryota > Metazoa > Chordata > Actinopteri > Perciformes > Eleginopidae > Eleginops > Eleginops maclovinus. The sequence goes on along the minus strand of NC_086355.1, from coordinate 16,354,947 downwards.
TGTTTTTCAGGTGTACTCCTGGGGCAGTAACATGTGTGGACAGCTCGGACACGTCAACAGTCCTGTCACTGTACCTCAACAAACAAAGGTACATCAATCTGTCTGACTGACAGTCATGTCTGTTCTACCATTCATCCGGGACTCAACTATTTACAGTTTTTTTTTTAATCATATATTGATATATTTCTTGAAATGCTTAGACTTTACAGTTTATAAATCAAATAATTCCTCCCGACACAGAAATGTACGAGTACATATGAATACAAATGAGCAGAAATAACAAAGAGAGAAACAGGAAAAGAGATACTGTATGTCAATGTGCCGTAATTCTTCTGCATGGTATGGAAACTCCCATGACATCATCTTCTGCACTCACTGAATCCTTTCATTGACGATGAAACAAGTCCACAGATTTCAATTGTACATTGTGTAAAGTGTAGTCCTTGGGGCTGCCGGATTAAAAATTGGGGGATAAGTGACAGTTGCTACTTACAGCAGAGTGACTCTTTAAAAATATGCGAGATTTCCAGGCTGTGCCAAATCAGGCAGTGTAGGTGCTGCATAACAAGTAATCTGGGTTTTGTTATGCTAACAAATCTACAACAAAGCAGGAAATAACCCTAATAGAAGTTTGTGTTTTGTCCCTCGCTGGCCACTGTAGCTGTCTGATGGTCTTCGGGTTTGGGACGTGTCAGCGGGTCAGAGCCACTCCCTCCTCCTGGCTGATGGAGACTGTGTGCAGCCGGTCCTGTTGTACTGCGGCCAGCAGCAAGAACACACGTCAGCACAGAGTCAGAAGTCACAGCAGAGTCAAAGGTCATGCCAGACGTCACCCAACAGAGCAGAGAGTTACACAGTCAGACCCAACCTGCTGCCCTTCTGCATGGAGGTTTGTATTTCCAAAACACAACTGCTGTGGTTCCTCTTAACAGCGCTAACAACAAGAAAGATAATCGAGGAGCACTTTCCAACTGTAACACTGGAGTGTATTTATTTTAACATATTTCTCATACTATCCTTCAGAACGGGTTAAAGGACAAAAGGTTACGCATATATAGTGATATTTGCAGAAAACTGCCATTCACAGCTGCAATTTAGAAATCTGGTAAAAATACATCACACAAAGTCAAGAGATGCTGCGAAACAATATTAAAAGCAACGAAGAGGAGGCCCTTGAATCAAAGAAAACAAAACAATCATGCTGTGAATGTATGGCTAAGATTTATTTCCCCTCTGTGTGTAGATGGGTTACATCAGCAGTGTGTGCAGCGGAGGCCAGCGCTGTGCGGTGCTGGCCGACCAGAATGTCATGGGTTTCATCTCGGCCATCCATGAGCTAGCCTCCAGAGAGAGACACTTCTACTGCTGGCTGAGCAGCGCCACGAAGCTCCTCCTCACACCGCTGCGTAACAAAGGTGAGAGGGACTCTCTACTGGCTCCATCTTTGATGAGAAGCGCCTAATGCTATGCTGTATCACTCTGTATTTGCACCACTCAACCCTTACTATTGGGGCTTTTTAAATATGAGAAATGTAATGTTCCTCTTAAATGTCAATTCAAGCAAATAAAATTGTGGCACATGGAAAAAGAACATTGTAAAATACACCAAATCATCTGTGAAATTGTAGATGCTTGATTTGAGAATCTACTCTTAGGAAATGGTGTCTACATCAACCTTATATGTGTGTATTCCACAGAGAGTGTGTGTCCGTCATTAGGTGAGCCATGCACGCACCTGTTCTTCTCTCTGTGTGAGAGTTTTGTTCGTCTCAGCGTTCTGATTGGTCGACACTCCACGTCACTCAGCTACTTCCTGCATGACGTGCAGAGCTCGGACGTCACAGCCCTTCCCCTGTTGACCCACACCGAGCATTTTAAGGACATTTATAAAGAGTAAGGATCTCCTTTTCGTCTCAGCACCCAAAGTCTCTCTTTCATGTTTGTTTCCTTGCAAATATATATATATATATATATATATATATATATTTAATTGTTTTTGTCCAGACTGTGGCCAATCTGTAAGCGTATTTACCTAATATTTAGTATAATGTTCTTTGGTGTTTGCACGAATGTGGAATATCAGGTACATGGGTTTAACACAAACCAGGAAGGTGTCACTATCTTTCTATAGCAAATAAAAGTAAAGCTTACAGAGTTTATATTGACAGTAGATGGAACAATAGTTATGAGATAGGTACAATGAATTCAGCTATGACTTACAGAAGTAGTTAATTTTACATTGTATATTGAATCTGGTGTGTGAAATTAAATGAAAACACACATTGACATCTCTCTTTCTCTCTCTCTCTCTCTCTCTCTCTCTCTCTCTCTCTCTCTCTCTGTAGGTATTGTTCTTCAGTAGGTAACTTTGAGGTGATGGGTGGATTCCGATCACTCCATAAACTCTCACAGTAAGATCCTTTGTTTTTTTCTTTACATTTTATTATTTTGCTGATGATCACGAGAAGGTTAAATAACCAAACAAATTGTACGTTTTGAACTGGATGTGGTCATATGCATCAAGAATAGAAAAGCTCCCATCAACCTAACAGACAAATGTTATGTACTGTAAATAATTTGAGTCTTTGTTTTGTGCCTCTGTCCAGTGAGTGTTTAGGGTCCCAGCAGACAGTGCTGGCTCAGCTGTGTGCAGACCAGTCCGTCAGTGGTGACGTTGATCTGGTGTCCGTGTTTTACCGGCCGCTGCAGCAGCTGCACCAGTACAGCCACGTCCTGCTCAAACTGGCAGCCTGTTTCGATGTGGTGAGAAAGGAAACCCTCCGCTCTCTATTCTCCTTTCTATCTGCACTTTTGCTCTTTCCATCTTCCTTTTATTATTTCTCTCTTCCCTTTTCTCCAAATGTCTTTCTTTCCCATAAATTAAAAACTGATGTATGGACTTCGTTACTTTCATTGCATTGGCTCAAATATAACGTGTTTTAAAAAAAAGATTTTTCATCACCTATTCCTAGATAAATGCTTCATGAAGATATTTACAGTTGTAATGTATTGTTATTAAGCAGTAAATTAAGTACATGGAAAAAAAGGACCTTTTGAGCCAGTATTATAATAATAGATTTCAATAACACTGCAGTTTATCATATTCTGTATTTACATATGAACTACAGTCTAGATGTGTTAATGGAGCTATAGCTTTGAAAGAGCTGGCCGTGTGGGCTTTTCTCTATGTCCTAAGAAGAAAAAACGTATTTAAAAGTCTCTCACTTTTTTATTTTCCTCCCCCAGTTAACTGCAGAGTATCAGTCCCTCCATCAGGGCTGCAATCAGTTTGACTCCCTGTCATTGTCCCTGTTGAGGAAGAAGAAGGAGGCTGAGACCACCTTCCTCTTCTGGAAGAACCACTCTGGAAAAACTACAGTGAGCACAACTCTTTGTTAAGTTATTTAAAGCTGATTGATCTGTTTGGGTAAGAAAAGAGTTCTTACCTTCCCAAACAAACTATGATACACAGAAGATAAAGAAAGTATTCATCTCTGAGATTTCAAACCACTACCACAACCACCAACTTTTTGAGTTTTCTTAAGTGGTATAGTTATACAGTTAGTCTCTAGGTTGTCATTCACATATGCAGCATGTTCTTTACTGCATATCTACTGTAAAGTGTAATACACATCTCTCAACAGTTTGTGAGATGTTAACCAGAAAACATACCTGTGTGTGTGTTCATCAGGAGGTCCTGCGCCTCCCGCAGCGCCGTGTGGTGTGCGAGAGCAGCAACAGATCTCTGACTCTGCAGAACGCCGGGCGGTTCTCCAACCACTGGTTCATCCTGTTCAATGACACACTGGTGCACACACAGGTACACACACATGCAAACACAGAAAATCTATTATAAAAAATAGCCAGATTTTTCCATGGTGACCCATCTGTTGAAAACCTTAAAAATAAACTTGTTCACTTTTACATTTTCTAACCGTAAGCAATAACTTCCACTTTCCACACATTAGATAAACTCCACAATATGTTTGGATTTCGGTAGTTTTTTACTTATTGAACTCAAATACACTTAAATAAAATAGTAAATTATCAATAATAAGTAATGTAGATATATATTCACAAACATTCCCAAACAATAAAATACTATAAACACGAGTGTTCATACCTCAGTTTCATATAAATATATTTTGTATTTTAAATGTATATCTTCAAATAAAATAATCTTACATTTGTGAAGTGTTTTGCAGATGTTCATTTCCTTTTAATCTATTCCACAAATGATCTTTTTTTATTCTTCCAATCTTTGTTTAAACAAAAATCTAATCCCTCTTAGTTCATACTAACTCGCTCAACTTTTTTTTAACTTTATGCATAAATTGTAGAGTTTGAAAGTCACCCAAAATATCAACATTTCAAAGAATCTGAGATTGGACAATGCTTCCTCTGGATCCATCTTCCTGGTGTTTCTGGACATCCACTTCTGTGTTCTTCCATTAAATTTTATCCTTCACATTGTATCTTTCATTCACTCAGGGTGCCATTCCCTCTCAGAGCCTTGTGAGTATATCTGACACCAGTTCCCCAAACTCTCCCACCCTGAGCTTTGTGCTGCAGCAGCATGGGTGGCTGGCCTCAGTTCAGTGCTTACACTCTGACAGGTTCACATGGAATTAGTAAATCAATAAGAAAATGATAATGCAGGAATATATGCAATGTTAAAGGGACTGTTTACGCAAAAACAATTACATTTTTTCGATTGGATCTCATGTCTTTCAGTCCGAGAGACGGAATAACTCTTACTTTCATGAAGGATTATAATATTTTTGGGCAATTATTTGTTGAAAATATTGTGTTATCTGGTCATTTCTATCCACGCCAATCAGTGTAGACTAGCTAAATACATATTGGGCATTGTAATTTTGCACTCCTTAGCATTGCAGAAATCCTGTGTTTACATTTATTTTGTACACGTTTTCCTGAGGGCTGATTCTAAACTGTGCTGCTGTGTGTGTGATTTTGTGTTTAGAAGCAACAGTGACGTTCGTCAGCTAGTGGTCAAAAGGTCATTGTTACAGTAGCTCGTGCTAGTGTAAGGATGCATCTCACCGCTCAATTCTAGCTTTCACAAAACTCTGATTCTAGAGACAAGTACACCAGCTTCAAGGGGCATCTTGGAGGATTCAAATATATTTACTGTTGACCTTTCCTGTGTGTTTTCCCCTTGTACTTCACTATAGAACAGTTTACCAGTGAACCCTGACGAAAAGTTTGCCTTCCTCCCTGTTTGGTGTGGGGTGGTGTGTTAATAGACAGCAGATAGTGGTGAAACCTGTCCTGTTTCTCTCTCTGTTTTGGCTTCATATCATGTGTTCTGTTATTATAACTTGAAGACACACAGACAAACTTAAATGATCATCATCCACATTTTCATAATTTCTGAAAACATACAAACACCTGAACCTCTGCTCGGTCTCTGCAGTTCTCCACGCATCACATCTACCCTCTGAGCTGTCTGTGGGTGAAACCAGTTACTGAAGACAGCAGCGGACTGTGAGTTTATTGCATTTGAAACCATCAATGTGTAAGATGATGAAAAGGGAATACATCTCACAAAGACATCTCACTGACCCCCACCTGTACAGTAATACTGTATCCTCTGCCATAGACTCAGAGTGGGGTCATCCAGGTCTGAAGTTTAATAAAGCTTGTAAAAGTGGATCATGAAAACATCTTCCATCGTTAAGCTGTCTGTCTTATCCCTGATTGATTTGAAACAGTTGAAAACTTATTTTTTTATTCATTTCCTCACCAGTTATGCCATCAAGATTACATGCCCGGAGGAGAGTTTCACCCTGGTGGCTTCGACCCCACAAGAGAAGGTACATTTATGGTTTAGACACTTACTACCCATTTATTTTGTCATTAGAAAGTGTTATACAACATTTTGTTCGCAAGCTTTGTTTCATGTCTCGATATAAAAGCAGTATTGTGAGCAATTCAAGCCTGCTTGCTGTAGAATGTTTTTCATCATTAAGAAGTATAAAGAGTTGAAGTGATCAGTAATGAAGGGATGTTAACTAAAATATGACCTTGGACTGCTTTATTGCTCAGTTGTTGAGTTTCCATATTCTGTCATAGAGAAGATAAAATGTCTTCTCCTCAGCAGATGGAGGCACTCCAGTTATGTAACTCTGATATGTTCTTTTGATCTTTAATTCAGAATTCACCGCTCTGGTTTTGCGTCTTTCTTAAACGGCTCTTCTTTCTCTCTTGCTTTCTGTCCATCCCTCCAGAATAAGTGGCTACGGTCTCTTAACCAGGCGGTGGATCAGGTGCTGGGTGGAGCAGGTCAGGGGTCGTCGCCCGGGTTGACAGCGATGTCCCGCACGGCCTCCTACACGTTCAATGGAGAGGGGCGCTTTAAAGACGCCCAGTACACCGGGGCCTGGCTGGCAGGGCGAGTTCATGGCAGGTTAGAGAGCTGCTTCGTGTTTGTGAGCCTATCTCATCTCCATCTCTGCAGCCACAGCATCTAAAAGGATGTTGTGTTTGCATACTGTATTGGTGTGTTCCTGAAATGTATGCACATTGTTTTCCAACAGACTACTACAAACTGTTGGACATAAAGAAAGAATATTGAGAATGCTCCTGACTGTGGGGTGTGATAAGATGGTTTTAGGGTGACCACAGGGACAATAGTTCAGCTCCATTTCATTCAATTATTAGTCAAATGTTAGATACAAGTAGGGCTGTCAGTTTACGTTCGAGAATCGATTGTACAATCGATTGGAGCGACCAACACACGTTTCGAAAGAGGGAATCGATTTTTACCAAATAACTTATTTTTTTTTACAAATTAAACAAATAAAAAACATTTTATTTCATTGTGATTATTATTAACATAACTCACAAACAAGCAGAAAAGAAAAGAATTCCGAAAGTGCAGTAGGCATTGCGAGGGCTAAAAAGTAAATTCCCACCAATTTTACGCACCGGAAACAGCCTGATAGTGTCAGTCGGCTGCCGCGGGTTGGTGTTTTGCCAAAAAATGGAAGGCAACGGTGATCAACCTGCGCGACATGAGAGACGAGTGATAACCCATAATCGCATGAGGAGTTTGATATGGAAGCACTTCGGATTTTGGGCAGAAGGCAAAACTATGCGGAAGGACAAAGTGGTATGCAAACTGTGTGATCGTGAGTTCCCATATCACAGCAGCACTACAACTATGAGGGGGCATATGCAGACTCAGTATGTTCTAGTCCACTGTCTGTTGTGGGGAATGTAGCGATCCTGCGTGTTGGCTAAGTGAAATATTTTCAACCTATTTTTATGTTAGCTAGTCCTCAAGTGAATTAGTTTTATTTTCAAGCTATTTAACAATCGCCTGCCTATGTGAAATGTGTTTCATATTTATAATGGTAAACAGCCAGAAGCCTGCAGTAATGTTTTTCGTCATTGATGTTACGGCAGTCCATACTGCTTATTGTTTTTCGAGAATGCTCCTGTTTGTTATACACGAACTTCACGCAATAAATAATCAGACATGCTGACCTGTACGTCTCTTGCGCCCTCTTTACGTTCGTCCTAATTGCAGTGTGTTGGCCTTTATTTTGAAAATTGAAACATAGACGTGGATAATCGATTCTACAATCGATTCATTGAAAATGTAAGCCTAAAAAAATCGATTGTGATTTTTTCAAAAAGTGACAGCCCTAGATACAAGTTGATTCTAGACCTTTGTAATAATGGGCTCTGTGCAGATAGTTGAATGTTTAAATGAATTTGTCTTTACAGAGGCACCATGAAGTGGCCAGATGGACGCACCTACAGAGGGAACTTTAAGAATGGACAGGAGGAAGGGTAAGCACCCTAACGTGGTGAAAGAATATTACAATATTTGATGTGTTTATTTCTTCCCAAAATGACCCTCTACCTTTTACAGAGGCCTGTGATCAGAGGTTATATTGTTTCAATACTTTCAGCAACACAACATAGTGGTGGTAACCGGCTTTGATTTTTAATTCTGTTGGGTTTAAACCATTCAGTATCTCCTTAAACCAGCTAGTGGCAATTTATATCTGTGTGATTACCAGCAAAAACAAAACTCATTTCTGTATATTACGCTGCAATTGTTCTTTCGATTTTCAGCTACGGAGAGTGTCTGATACCCAACAAAGTGCTGAATAAGCCAGAAAGCTTCCAAGGACAGTGGAGATGTGGCAAGATCCATGGTTTCGGCAAGTACAAGTCAGTACATGTTTTTTAACATTCTTTTTTTGTATGCTCTACCAAAACAAAGGGTTCATGTCTTTATCAGCATTGTTATTGCTTAGGCACAAACGCCAGGGCTGATGTTAAGGGAGACACTACAAGTGAACAGAGTAACACATTTAAATTCAAATCACAATAACACACATTTGATTACTTACATTAAGAACATTATTACATGTATTACAAAAGTCATGTGTTAATACGTCAAATGAGCCTTTATCTAATCGAATGTAGGCTAATTTGCATACATTTCCAAAACAGAACAGCAGGAAGCTCTTGTTTCATTTTGTTGACAAAGGTTTTTACAGAGGGAAGTTTTCTTTCTAATACTCCATTAAAAAACCACAAAACGATATCATCCGTCTGTGTGTGTGTTCATTTCTCTGCGGGTTCTGCGCAGGTATGCGAGTGGCCAGGTGTACGAGGGCTGTTTCTGTGATGATCAGCGGCACGGTTACGGCATGCTGAGCTCCGGTAAACTAGCCAAGAACTCCTCCAGCGTTTTCATTGGCCAGTGGGTCAATGACAGGAAGTCAGGATACGGAGTCTACGACGACATGACCAGGTCTGATTTACTGTGCAAATTATAAAATGACAAGTCATAAAAAGGACATTTCAGGAGAGCACCGTGTTCTTTATATGACCTCAAAATGTTATTAGTCTGCAAATGAATCATATGAAATGATCCACTTCAGTTTTAGTTTGGCAAATTCTCACTGTTTCGTGATTTTCCCAGAGGTGAGAAATACATGGGTCTGTGGCTGGACGAGCAGCGCCACGGCAACGCTGTGGTTGTCACTCAGTGCGGTGTGTATTATGAAGGGACGTTCAAAGACAACAAGATGTGTGTAAGTTCCCTCTAAAGCTGGGGTATCAAAGACAAATTCAAAGACATCGAAAGTGGATATGTGTATAGAACAACAACCTGGCAGTCCGTCATGGTGTGATGCCCGCCTTAAATGATGCACTTCATCATTCTGGCATACATAGTAAACTGAATGTTTTAGTGTCCGCCACAGATTGAGGAAGTGCCAGCATCAGTTTAAAAAGTTAGTCTGCGTGAGTTAGTGCTATATGTGCTATAAGTGTGCATTTTAAACCTGGAGTAACCAGTATAATTTGGGCATATAAATATTGCTAATAATCACACAACATTATATATTATATTATACATTTTTATCTTACAAATATACTAAAGATATAAGAGATGGAAGTTGGGGATAACAGCAACTTGTATGAGGATGCTTGATGATCTGAGCTTTGATTTTGTCATAACAACCTTAACCTAACCTTAGCTAAAATGGATTAAATCATATGTTTGGTTTATATATTTACTGTTTTCTTCAGGGTCCAGGTCTGTTGGTGTCTGAGGACGACACAGCTTTATATGGGGAGTTTTCTGATGACTGGATTGTCAACGGGAAGGTAAACTGTTTTGATCGGTGTACTCTGGATGTGTGTTTGTCATGTTATGGGTCTCCGTGTTACATAAGTAAGGATTTAAAATAGTGACTTGTCCTTTTGTAATTAATTCCAACTTAACATCTCACCGTTGTTAATGCAGAAGGTTTACAACTAGCAAGAAGCTTAGTCAGAAACACAAGAACATCTGACGTTTAATGTGATATCATACACACTCATCTCTCCCCCTCCCTTCTTCTTCAGGGGGTTTTATCCATGGCTAACGGGGACTGCCTGGAGGGCCAGTTCAGTGGAGAGTGGACGTCCGGGCTGAAAGTGGTGGGAACGTACACCAAACCGTCCGTAGAAGAACCGGAAAACAGAGAGAGGAGCATCCTGCTGTGAGTATTACTCTGCACTCTTTTTATCATGGAATTACCCTGAACGTTTTTAGGACCGTACCACCTATATTTAATTTGAAGCCTTAATTGATGTTCTTGAATAAAGCATCCTCTTTTATGATGACTGTCCCCAATAAAACTAAATAAAAGATGGAAAAATATACAAATGCCATGTGAATGCACTAGTCCTGAAGTGTTCGAGCGGTTAGTGTATATTCATTCCTGAGCCTTTTTGATGGTTGTTTGATTTGTTTTTCTATTGTACGGCCGATGCATGTGACCAAGAAGTTTTGTTTAACTCTTCCTCATGTTGTGTTATTTTAAAACTGTTCAAATGTGTGTGTGTTCAGCAAAGTGGGCCAGCTGGTGGTGCCTGCATCTCAGAGGTGGCTCTCTGTGTTCGATGAGTGCTGGAGTCGCCTGGGCTGTGACGCTCCCGGGAGAGGAGAGAGGGCCGCAGCCTGGGACAACATCGCTGTTACCATAACAACTGCACGACGACAAAGGTACATACAGCAACACACACACACAGGAGGAAATTAAAATAGTGAATACCTTACTTGGCTTTACAGCTCTATATTTGTGAGTGACTGTGTGTGTGTGTGTGTGTGTGTGTGTCTGTGTCTGTGTCTGTGTGTCTGTGTGTCTGTGTGTCTGTGTGTGTGTTTCTGTAGCATAAATCTCAGTAGGTCTCAGAGTAAAGTGTTGGAGTGTTTGGAGTTCATTCCCCAGCACGGAGAACCAGTGACCACCACTAACTACGACAACATACGAAGGTACCTCAGCAAGGTGGGTGGATGTGCGACAGTGTTTTTAATAATCTTTGCTTGTGGAGAAGAAAGCATTTAAAGCAATATAGACACAACAGTCCAGCAATAAATGAGTTAAAACAAATGGTACTTTTTTCCCACTCTTCTATTATTTTGATAGATAAATTATTAGAAATACTTCTTAGTAAAACGTACTATAAGTCAGCAGCACCACAAACTAAATGAGTAAGCATCTCTGAAATAAAAGCCAATCATTTAAACTTTAATTAAGGTTGGATTTATAGCAGGTCGTGGTATCACAATGGTATAATTGGTATAGTAATGAATTGTGTGTGTGTGTGTGTGTGGTGTATCAGGCTTGTGAGACCCCTCACCACCCTCTGGGCTGGCTGGTGGAGACGTTGGTGACGGTCTACAGGATGACTTACGTCGGTGTGGGGTCGAACCGCAGGCTGCTCCGTCAGGCGGTGCAGGAGGTTCTGGCCTTCCTCACACATTTCTACAGTATCGTCAGGTAGATCAAGTCTGGACGCCTCTCACCTCTTTACTGCTCAGACCACAGCCTTCTGCAGACCTGCAGTCAGTTCACTTGTTTAGAACTGTACCGAATAGAGTGGTGCCGGAACAAGTCTAAAACCTGGAAGTGAGCTAGCAATTTACCTCTTCCGGTTCCCTCGTCTCAGAGCCGGTGGGATTTCTCCATAGAATTTTGGAAAATAGCTCGAAATAAGGTCTGTTGGTTGACACTCATTTAAGAGACCGATCATGCTTTGTTCTGCGACATTAAATATCAGCAGTGACCCCCCCCTCGAAACTTCATCCATCCAACAGTGACATTCAAATCCTAAATTAACATTTGAATGTCAATCAAGCATCACTAATATTAAAGGTATGGATTAGGAATCAAGTGATGGCTGGCGAGGATTGTTCCCGACTCAAATCCAAACATTTCAAATTATTTCACAGAGTTGTAAAGTCATGACATGATTTCAAACTAAATATTCTGTCTAAATTAACATTTGTGATCGATACGCTTTAATAAAACATTTCACTGTGGTCCAAAAACAGTTTGCTCTCCCACTGCCGAACAAAAAGGGCAGCACGCAGCTACATGAATTATGCGCTGTTGCAGCAATTCAGCAGCACCTCGTATCACATTTCACAGGAGCACAATAACAAAACATTTAATTGAAATAAATATGTTTCTGATGCTTCATGTACAATTATAACAGGTGCAGAAAACTGCATACGAAACTATCCAAAAAAAACTCTGAAAGTAGACAAATGATATTTGGAACAGTCTAAATACTTTGCATGGTGTATTTACAAACACTTCATAACCAAAACTGTTGCCTGCAGGTTTCTGTTCCCAGGGTTACCAGAGGATGGCGGCATCATCCCAGACCCTCCTTCCGCTGCATCTAAAGGCAAACACAACGCTGACATCGCAGACCAAGTGTGAGTGTCAACACAAACACATAAATAAAAATACACACAGAGACAATGATGGATATTTAATCAGATATGTTTAACTTGAATATGATTTTGTCACCTTGTTCATCTCAATGCTTTTAAAATACTTGGGTTGTATTGCACGTTAGACATTAATCTCCCTCCTCCTCCTCCAGCAGTGTTATGGTGTTGAGTTGCTCCTCGCTGCTCCTCCCTCAGCTGCTCCCCCGTCTCTACCCACCTCTCTTCACCCTGTACTGCCTGCAGGAGGAGCAGGAGGACGCCCTGTACTGGGAGCGCATCCTCCATCTCAACAAACAGCCCGACCAATCGCTGCTCAGCTTCCTGGGAGTGCAGCAGTGAGTGTGTGCATCCAAAACACTCACACAGGCCTTTGATTTAAAATGCCTTAAAAAATGACGATCACCTCTAAAACCTACATCTGTTCTTTTTGTTTCACTGTTAGGAAGTTTTGGCCAGTGTGGATGTCGATCCTTGGAGATAAAAAGCAGGTTAGATTCTAAATATTACTTTTTTCCTCCTTCTACTTGTTCTGTCCTTTCTGCATTTCCTCCACCAACGTTGCTCCTCTCATCTTTCAAAGTGTGCTTTTGAATGGTCCTCTAAAACGGCTTTTCTTTACTTTTACCACAGATTGTATCCAGCAGTAAAGATGCCTGTTTTGTTTCTGCTGTTGAGACACTTCAACTAATCAGGTAGCTGCCATCCCACCTGACATCATCAAACTCATTCATGTGATGAGCAGATAAACAAAGAAAGAATCCCATCTAGGCCCATGGGGTTTGAGTTTGTGCCCCCATCTCAGTCGATGTATTTTGTGATACAAAGCCAGGGATACATCGTGCTCTTTGGGCAGAAAGTATTTGTTATCAAGGGTTGAGACAGATTTTGTGGATCATAAATGGCATGAAATCAGACAGTTTTGGATTGCAAAGACCTGAAAATAATACTTTGATTTGTTGATTTTTCCATACATTTCTTGTGATCACAGGGTGGCAAACTGATGCATGAATCAAGTGTCCCATTTTAATAGATTTACTACAAATAAAAAACCAACACCCCCTCAACTCTTGGGCCTGATGCAGCAAACTTTGGCAAAATACTTCAGCAACAGTCTTTATTTGTATAACAACTCAGAACCATTACCAACGTTCAAAGTTATTATTATGCGTATTAATAAAACATGTCCCCCTACACACGCAGCACCACCTTCACCCCGTCAGACAAACTCCTCGTCATCCAGAGGACGTTTGAGGAAATGACCCAGGAAGTGAAACCCATGCTGGATGGAAACTTCCTGTGGTGCATGGACGACCTGCTGCCTCTCTTCCTCTATGTGGTGCTCAGGGCGAGGTGTGTGACTAAACACACGCACAAACTCACACAAAGATTTTGTTTATTTATTGGATAATGTCTTTCAGTTATCACTCGGACTTAGAGCTGATGTAGCCAGTTTGTATTTTATAAGGGTCCAGGTCTACTTTGAATGAGAGGCTTTGGTTTTATGGTTGGATTGTTATGATCGGAGGCTGCAGGCAGGTGTCTGAACTTGTTTGCTCTGCAGGATCAGGAGCCTGGGAGCTGAGGTCAGTCTGATTGAAGACTTGATGGACCCCAATGTTCAGCACGGGGAGATGGGACTAATGTTCACCACGCTGAAGGTAGGACGCACAACACACACACACACACACACACACACACACACACACCCACACCCATATATATACTTATGGTGGAAATACACCTTGGACTGGAATGTAATTCATTCCTTTTAGGAGGAGATGTACAAGCAAAAATAAAGAGTATAATTGACGTTAAGATTCTGTCTAAGATTGATGTACTATACCTAGGCCAGTTTTTGGCAGCAAGTAGGAAAACTGTTTTTAAATGATGTATTTCAGAGTAGAACCTTTTCCTTAGAGCTGTTAGTCAGCAGATTTCGGAAATATTGTGTTATAATATTTGGTTGCTGAAAACACTTAGGTGCTATCGGACCTATTTATAAGGCTCAGAATTAACTTCATCTGCACTACTTGTGGAGCGGGTTGCAACATAACCCACACTGTTTTATTGTAATTGATCCTACTCTGTTTCATTTTGCACTATTTTTATTTATTTATTTTGTCTTATGTCCTATATATATATATATATATATATATATATATATAATATGTTGCATTGTTGGAAGAGTTCAAGACCTAAGATTTTCATCGCCATAACTACGCATATAATAATAAAACCATTGAATCTTGAATTTACCACTATTTATTTTTGTAGTACTTTTGTATAGTATTTTACAGTTTTTCGCTTATGGTTGAGCAAAAATGTGGTGATGATTGGTCTGCTGTGAAAACAGAATGAGAGTTAAAATACTATATCAGAATAAAGAAAACTCATTGGAGATGTTAAAGAATGCTTTTCATATTTTATAGCTAAAATTGTCATTATACCTTTGTCACCTAATCATCGATTGATGTGCTGCAGGCGTGCTACATTCAGATCCAGCAGGAGTCGGCTATGTAAGAGCAAAGAGGCCACACCGTCAAACAGCACAGAGAGAACAGCCAGCAGCGGTGCTTCGCACAGGAGCTTCCAGAAGAGGGGGGATAACCTCAGACAGCTCCCTCACTGTGGGTCCTTTCAGTAGGTTTCAGCAGCCAAAGCTCTTTCTTGTTTATGAAAGACACATGTTCAAAGGAGAGTAAACATCGCCCTCTTCTGCTCATTTTAGAACGCTGCACTTTAGTCTTCACATTTGATAAGATGCACTTTTTGTTAATACATCGTTTCCATTTCTGAGTTTATTCAATGAAAACAAATGCAGACAGTTGTCTCACAAAGGTGTATCAACAGTGCAGTTCTCATTACTCCACAGTGTTTCACTTTAAATGTCGTTCAGTAGATGTCACAGTGTGCTGTGTACGACTCAAAGGGGACTGACAGACCACGTCACTCATGAAGGCTGAAATATGATCAGATTTTAAGGGGAACCTACTGTAAGAGGCTCGTAACTACAAATCTGAGTAAAAAAAATATGATGTAGATATTATTTTAATGACCAAGCACTCCTCAAAGGGAACTTGTGATTTCTGTCTTCCCACGTGTCTAATTTAACAGTAAATGCGATTAAATGAAGCCTACAGCGAATAACTGCCTACAGTAAACTGAATATGGTAACTGCAGTTTGTTAAGCATGGACATTTGAGACAAACAAACGGAAAATACTTGCTTTGGGGTTTGTAAAAAAGGTTCTTGCGCCTGAGAATACTATACCAATTGTAGAATTTCAGTAGTGTGACGATTTAATAACTTTTCTGTAAGCAGCGACAGGAGACACAGTTACAGCCGGGTCAGTCAGAGAGCAGCTGGAGGGCAGACTGGAAGAAGGTTTTCACTTTTTAAACAAAAAACAACTCAATTCGATCAAAGTTGGTGAGTCTAATGTCTGTGTGAACTGGTCTGTGTAGACTGTTTGTCTACAAACCTGGGGTTTGATTGATCTAACTCTCAACAATAGTGCCTGGGTCAGAAAGCTTCACTTCCAGTCGGTTTCTGCAAACGTTAATTAGATGCCAATTAACCTTATTTGTTCTCATACAAACACTCCATTTCAGTAGCATCCCTTCTGCCTGCTTAAAGTAACTTAACACATTTAATTGCAGCAGAAGGATTTCCAAACATCACATTATAAAATCTTTCAGTTTCCTGTCCCAGTGTTTTAGTCATTTCATTTTGAGCACTACAACCCAAACGGCACTCTGCTGCTTCATGTTGAAAGTCACCATGAAGCCGTTCTCAGGTCTGACCAGCTACTACACCGTGCCATGTCACTACAGAGGGAACCGATTCTCCTCTTTACCATATTTAATTAATGAGGGAACACTGATTAGCTGAGCATTAGGAAAATGCTCAATCCTCAGTTTGTAATTCTATGGAGTGAGTGTGTGTGTGTATGGTGTGTGTAAACAAGCAAATATGAACAAGTCTGATGAGGAACGCCTAAAATGTTGCACTGACACCTTATTAGTTGAATCAGTAAACCGCTAGGAAAGTGTGTCACATTTTCTTAAATTTGTTACCTTAAAAAATATAGATAAGGACATTTCTGTAGATTTCAGTGAAAAACTACTTGATATGCATCTAATCTCTCTTAAGGGTTTATTCACATTGCTGCATAGCACATTTTAAGCATTGTCACTATTTTCTTAAGAACTACTGCACTGAGTTATACGGAAAAGTAATTTACATCTATGCCATGATTCTCGATCACTGTGTGCTTTAATGCAGCCAATTAGCTACAGAAAACCCCAGGTTACACTTATCTTCTCTCTATCAGATTTAATATTTTAATCCATTTGTAAGTGTTTGATAAAGTATCACATTTTTAAATCTCATCAAAACATAAAAGTAATAGCTTCCAGTTCTCTTTTAAATAGCTTACTCTGGCTAAACGTTTATGGTCACAATCAAAAAGCTTTTTCGTCTCTCAGAATGGTCACAGCACCAGCATTTGTTCTTTAAAAACCCCAGACGGCTTCAGATTTACTATTAAAGTAATGTTACTTCAATAAAAGAAAACAATGTCAATTATTTACTAGATATATTAGAATCACAAATTCTATATTAAAGACATTTTATAAAACACTATGACGTGATAAAGACTCGACCCGTTCACTGCCTCATGTTACTGAGTATTAACAGAGCTCGTTTTTATGTTAACTGGAATAAATCAGACCTATTGAGTCAGAATTTACATTTTAAAAGAGGGTAGCAGCTGTTGGATTCTTCCGGCGTTACTGAAATATGTTTGTACTGTATTTATTGTTACTCAAGGTTTTTAAGAGTTAAGAGATGTATGTGTTGGGACAGTTTTCTTCTTTAACTATTTAATCCACTGCAGTGTGATGTACATACATGTGATGTAGCAACTCAAGATGAATGAGAGAACAATTCATCTCTGTGGTTAAAGCGCTCTGCAGATGTTTCGCATGTTTAAGACCAACATCAACAATTTTCCTGCAGATGTTCTACTTGAATTTAATGAAAACGAATGACTTAAAAAACATAGTTCTGATTTCTAAAATCTTACTAAGTAATGCAAAGCTCGCATAGCTTATTGTGTTTGGGCTCAAACGTGTAAAACATGTCTGTGGTAAGAACCTACATTCCTCAGAGGTTTCACACTATGAGGCTATAACCTGACTGAAGTTATGACTTGTGTTTACTATTTTTCTAACTAATTCTATATTTTTGCAACTTCATACATTTGTAGAAAGAGATGATCAAAGGAATCGATTGCAGTTCATTTTGATGGATAAATGCTAAATGAGAAATACAAATGTTTTTACTCCGAAAAAAGGCAATAAATTTGGTTTACTTCTGGAAATGTGTCCTGATCAATTATTTGAAAGGCAGCGCTGATCCACAAATATGTTTGAATATCTCACAGTGTTGTGTTAGAATTTATAGAATGCTTTGTATTTATATTATACTCATATGTGATGGATATTATGGGGATTGATCCCAGGACCTTGTACATGCAAAGCACACACTCTACCACTGAGCTGTATGTGCTCATCACAACTTCTCGACTAACTATTTACAATAATTACATTTTCTTTGGGATTGTTTGTCAAAAGCTTTACAGATTAACTAATGGCCTGCTTTTCAAGAAACTTGGATAAAGGTCACTTCTTAATGGTTTGAGTATGACTGTCCATTTAGTGTATAGGAAGTAATCTGTTTAATTAGCAATGGAGATGCTGGGGATTGATCCCAGGAGCTACAAAGCACATGCTCTACCACTGAGCTACACCCCCCTTTTTTATTTTTCTGCTTTTAAAAAGAGTCTTCCAAACTGTTGCTGTTGACGATGACAATATCCAAAGAACAGCCCATATTCTTCTGTTGCTGCAGATCTGTAGGAACAGTTTCTTTCTACAAACCTTCTGTTACACCACACCCTAAAGATTCTCTATCGGTTTGAAATCTGATGACTGGGGGATTTTGTAAATTGAGAGCTAGTTTTGTATTAAGTAAATTAACCATGATGGCGATGCTGGGGATTGATCCCAGGGCCTTGTACATGCAAAGCACACGCTCTACCACTGAGATACATCCCCTTCATGGTGTCACATCAATCCATACATGTACTTGTTTGTTTATTATTATATCAATCCTTTTGCTTTATTATTTAGAAAAAAATGCTTTCAAGAACTCTTGTCACAAAATGTCCATTGGTCAAGACTTTAAGAGACCACTGCAACGATGGAGATGCTGGGGATTGATCCCAGGACCTTAAACATGCAAAGCACACACTCTACCACTATACCACCGATGAATTAACGGGGTGATTTTCAAGAACCTTTAATATAAGACACTACTTAATGGCTTGAGTATGACTGTCAATTGAATTTAGAAGAAACAATCTGTTGAAATTGTGATGGAGATGCTGGGGATTGATCCCAGGACCTTGTACAGGCTCTACCACTGAGCTACATCCCCCTTTTTTTCACCCTCTTCAAAATAATCCAAACTGTTGCTAATGACGGTGACAATATCCACAGAGCAGCCTAAATGATTCTATTGCTGCAGATTTGTGCTCTTATTTGTTTAAGATTTGATGACTGTGGTTGGGTTACTATTAAAATAGATAAAGAAAATATCAGCTATGATGGAGATACAGGGGATTGATCCCAGGACCTTGTACGTGCTCTAACATGACCTACATCCCCTTCACACCTAATGTTAGAGCAGTGACATAAACAACCTGAAGAAACACATCCTCAACTCCTTTACGAAGAAAGTTAAGGGCAAGGGGTTTGATGATTACAAAAAAGGAAAACTTTACATTTATAATAAACAGTACAGTACTACATCGTGTTACATTTTGACTTTGAAATCCTGAAACTGTTAAAATGCACATTGAGCAAAACAGCAGTTTCAGAAGGCTGCTGTTGATTGGCTAATGACACACAATGCACACAAGAGGGAACCATTTGCTTTGACTGTGAAGTGGAAGAACTCGATGCTATCCAAAGGCATTCAGAGTGGGGAGAGTTCATACCTCATACATAATTAAGGAAATGCCATAAAAACAAAAGGCTAAAAAACTATGACAAAGCTGATATTTCTCCAGAGTGTCCAATGTTAATATAAAATAAATGCAAGTTATTTAAAGTTGTTGTGTAAATGTACCACTGAATATGTTCCTGAAGATGTTCTATGATAGCCTGCTATAAATAACACTGATGATATAGATATAAGAATAGTCTCTTTTTTTTTGTAGACTCACTTTTGACCTGCAGGATGACGTCTCACATATTGTCCTTTTTAGAATGATGCTTGATTACTTCAATACATGCATCATGAAATAATAGCTTTGCACAATAATAACAACCTTGGTAAAGGACAACCATCAGGAGTATGTGAGATGTTCTGGTCATAGATAAGTGTGTTTGATGCAACCAACGTGTGTTAACATTTACTCCACTTACAGCAGATGTTGTCGGTGCAACTGGAGCCTCTTAAATGTCATGCCTGCCTGTGGAGTTTGATCATGGATCAGCACCTGAGCTGAAATGGGAGACACTACCTTTTTCATTAATATTTTATGCTATAGTTACTCACTTGATATCAGTGATTGCATTGTGGGTGTGCGTGTTTGTCCTCATTTCAAGCCTTGACCTGTAATGACACCAACACCTATACAGGTCAGTCAGTCCAGCCTCTGCACATTTTAACTTCAGGTCCATTTAACTGGCCAGTGAAGGAACATTGAGTTAGATGCTGACGCAGTAATTTTTTTCTAAAATCTCAAGTCAACAGTCGCTGCACAGAGAACATATTGATTATATGGAGAGAAACATTTTTAATTTGTGTGAATCTGCTGAGTCTAAGTGAAGGACGCTTTTCTCCTGAGAGAAAACAAAACAACTGCAACCCTTGTGTTTTAGCACATTGCTTTATTTGCCGTCCAGTGATGGTTCATGTATTAAAACAGCACGTATATAGAAATGTTCTTCATTATTTACACATATGGTGTAAATAAATGTCTGATTTGGATCTTAAAACAATGTTTTCTTTGAGAAACCCCACACAAGACACCTGCTTTCAAAATACAAGACAAAGCAGTTTGTTCATGCAAACTTACTTTGACCGCTATTACAGACTCCAGTATCACTGAGGAGAGCTGTGACTCCATATTTAGCCCAGCTGCAGATGAAAATTGTTTCTTCCGTGTACCTGAATGTTGATGCAGGATGTGTTGTTTGCTCACTCGTTTGACCTTTCCACTGTCAGCGGCCTGTAACCAGGTGTCAAAGCCAGAGGTAATTCAGGGAAACACAGGAACTGCAGAGTGTTTAAAAAATACCAAACCTGCTGGTCTGTGTTTTGGGAAGCCATAAGCCAGAGACAGTGAGGAAGCTGTTTTTAGTCGTATAATGTGGGAGCAGTGACCTTTAGGAGCTGCAGCAGAAAGACAGTTTCATCTGTGTCATAATATTAATAATACATTTATTTTACAAGCACTTTTACAGGTGCTCAAAGTCGCTTTACAGAATAAAAATAAAGACAACAAATAAATAAAGTAAAAGTCACATTAAAATCGAGCAATGTAGCAACAATCATTAAAAGTCAGCTTGAAGAGGCGAGTTTTTATGAGTTTCTTGAAGGTCGTGGGGTCAGTGCAGTCTCTGATGGGTTGTAGGAGTGAGTTCCAGAGGGAGGGGGCAGCGACGGAGAAGGCTCTGTCCCCCCAGGTTCAGTGCTTGGTGCAGGTGGGGATTGATAGGAGGTTGGCTTCTGATGAGCGGAGGCAGTGGGAAGGGGTGTGGTGGTGCAGCAGGTATGTGAGGTAGGAGGGGGCCTGGTTGTTGAGGGCTTTATAAAGGGATATATTTACACTGCTACTATTCAAGCTGCAGCATTCAGTACTGTACACATCACTGATAACCACATGGAGGTATTTTTGTCTTCAAAGGACGTAATACAGTTAGTTATCACCTAGATTGCATGGTGTGAGTCGGTTATATGCTCAGTTTTCTCAGATGAGCTGATTGAGATCTGATTTGATTAGTAGGGATAATGAAATCTCTAAAATGTTGTTGACCAATTAATGTGCTGCAGTAGAACACTTCCTTAAATCCAGGTTTAATCAGTGAAGTCAAACATGCATAGACTTCCAAAATCAAATAAGGTGTGAAAATATAACGAGTTTGTGTTTCTGGCTCCATCACACAGAGAGTGCTGATGTCCAACTCACCTGCAGAGAGAGCTGAGGTCTGTCAGAGCTGCAGTTCAGAGGGTTCAGGCTGGCACAGTTTCTCCCACGCATACAGACAGACACACAGACACACAGACACACACACACACACACACACACACACACACACACACACACACACACACACACACACACACACACACACACACACACACACACACACACACACACACACACACACACACACATTTTGGGGGGTTGCCCGTAATTCAGCTCTGTTTTATTCCGCAGAGAGGATGACAGAAAGTATTGCGGAAGAGAGACAGACAGGGAGAGAACAGGAGGGAATACAAAGCAGGTGGAGAAGGAAGAAAGAAACCCTTTTGTTCTCTTGCTGAAAATCCCCTTTGCAGAATATGGCTCCAGAGGGGATTTTTTATTTGATTGAATAATTAGAAAAAATGTGTAACATTCGTCCTGAAAACCTGGTAACTCACTTTGTCACATAAATGGAGCTCAAAATGGCAACGCAGGTTAAAATGTTAGAAAATGTAAATGTATTCTAAAGTCGGGTTTTAGTCTCTTCTGAGTGTCCATCTGTCCTTCCTCTTGGTCAAAGGAGGACACAGAGGATTAAATGCTGGCATGCCCGTTACACCGGCCCAGGCCAAGCCATCCAGCCTTCAGGACAACTCTGTCATCGCCCGTCATTGACCAGAGAACACTGAAATAAGTGGACATTAATGACATGCCGGGGACTTAAAGTAACTGAATTAAAAATATGATTTCATCCCACTAAACCATAGAGTATATGCACCTGAAAGAAAATCACTTTTTGTTCTTAAAAAGTCACCAATTTTGTAAAGAAATACCTGGTTATTTAAAAGACTTTGCATCTTTTATAAAGACAACTAGACTAACATAACCAGATATGCATAGCTACATCATCTAAAGAGTACTAAATGCTCACCAGATATTTGTCCTCATACCTGCAGTGCTTCTGATCAATGATCAATGATGGAACATTAAAACCTAATGCATGCATATGACACATATCATTTTGAAATATACATACACATGGTGAAAATAAAAACAAATGTATCACCTATTCTTAAAATGCAAACACTGCATCCATGCTGTTGTTGTGCTTATCTGCTCAAAATCTCTATGTTGTGGGCACCTTGACATCAAGGGCCAAACTAATTTGATTTCAAGGAAAATCTGATATTGTTACTGTTGTCTAGATGAAAACATTGCATTAAAGTATATTAAATTAAAGTAGTTAAATTAAAGTTCCCTAAAATATGTAATCTCAGTTTAATGCTAACATGCTCAAAATGGCAAAGCTAAAATTCAGATTTTAAGTGCGAGAAATGCTTTTCATGGTGTCCATCATCATTTAGCATGTTAGCATGCTAACACTTGCTAATTAGCATCAATCATACCAGAGGATAAAAGGGTTTGTTTCACGCGTAGACTATATGATTATTAACCAAAGTGTTGGACTAATTATGATTCTGATCTGATGATGGGGAAGGATAGAGTGCAATCCATCCTTACTCCTGCGTGCAGCCAAAATCAGATTTTTTGTGAAAAAACCTAAACCACTAAAATCTTTGACTAAGGTTAGGGCCAGGATGAGGGTCCTGGTCAAAGACTCTTATTTGAATCATAAGAAGGAAAAGAATACAGGCACTCTCAATACCAGACTGTCCTGACTGTGACTCCTCGCTGTACGTCATGTTTCTTACAGCAGGGGAACAACATGTTGCCACAAAATATAAATCAAGTTTAGATGTGTGACAGGAATTTATTTACAGTAATGTTATTGACTTTTACCTTGTGTAACCTACACACTGCTAGTCCATGGCAAAGAGCATGTGGAAGACAAACTAAATAAATACAAAATATAATAATATATATACAATTTATTTGAGGCCTATGATTTGTGGGAAATGAAGTAGAAATGTGGATATTCTCGATGTTTAAACCTTATTTTCAAAATATTAAGGAATCTTTCTACCTTGTTCCTTTTTCCCTGATAAAGTCATTTTGATTGATGTCAGTGTCGGCTCCAATTGTAATTTTGTCACTTGTTTAGAGACACAAAAAGAAAGAAATGAAAGACAAAGAAGACGTTGGTCAGCTGGTCAATGTGCATTAATTAGCTGTTCCCACGCCATGTGCTCATCAATGCTACCTTCTGTGATGGGTGTTGTGTATCATTCCCAGCGGACACACACACACACACACACACACACACACACACACACACACACACACACACACACACACACACACACACACACACACACTACAGCGATGTTTGTGAGCGGTGTCATCTTCCAACTGTCTGCAGCCACAATAGCTCTATGTCTACCCAAGTGAAACCAAAGCACGTAAGCATCAGTCTTCTCTTGAGATGCCGCCTCACCTCCCAGTGTGTCAGAGTGTACATCTACAGGTGTTGTTAGTGTAGACGTAGAGACATAAATCTACACAACGACAGTGTTCTTTTTCAAACAGATACCATCAGAATTCTTACAAACACATTTTTTTAAAGAACAGTCCTGTTTCCACAAAGCACATCATAAATAAACCAGATGAAGTGTGAAGGCAACATTTTTGTACTAAGAATATTTGCTTCCACCATTAATGGATTTGCATTGTTCTAATCAATGGCATTGTTCAATTTGAATGGCGTGAAAATCAACTGTACGAAAACAAATTGATAACACTACACGGATCGCTGTCGACTACATTTTTTGTACAAGTTACTCTATTATTGTGTGTTAATGCAGATGAAGCTGATGATGATTTCAACTCTCTTTGTAGATAACTGTACAGCCAATATGTTTTACATTACCTTAACACACCTCGGGGAAGAGTTTCCAAAACAGTTTGCTTACATATGCATAACCACACAATAATTTAAAAAAGTGATTCTCTTCTACTGTAAATCTCAAACAAGCTCAATGTCGGTGCAGGTACAGCTGATTTCATTTAAGTGCAACAACGGGGCAAAGGTGATGCTGCAGTTTACTGCGACAACATGGTGTGCTATCACAGTAAACTGTGAGTTTGTGTGCATTCATGCAACTTCTGACTTTCTCTTTTCCACTCTTTCCGTCTCAATGCACCATTAAACATTTCATCACTTCCTGTACATGTGTACCTACATCACATATGTAGTGCTGCTTAGGAGGTACTTCAAATGTACAAAAAAAGTGTCTAACAAATAACATGTAATAAATGTAGTGATGCACCATACAGTAGGTTGAAATTCAGGCTCAGCTAAATTCATCAAATGTTGACATTTTTGGGAGGATAAGAATGTAACATAACAAGACAATATTGGCTCAAAAGAAAAACTAAAATATTAAAGTTTTCCTAACCCAATGTTTTTCCTAAGTGACTACAGGAGTGACTGCTATGAGGTTCCCACTGCAAGCTTCCTTTGTCCACATTATTATTATTGTTAAATATGCAGTGGTTTTCCAAATATAGTTCCTGAAGTCAATACTACACAACCTGGAAAAATAAGAACATAAGAAATGATTGGATAATGAAAGCAATTGACAAGTGACAAGACACCATTTTCAATCTGTGTGGTAATGTTGGTGGTTGGACACGTTATTCGTTATTAGAGTCAGATAAAGATTCTAAGGTGCAATGTGCAATGTCTGTATGAAAGAAAAAAGCCCCCTGCTCTACGGTTTTCTTCCTCTCATCCTTATTGGCACATTCCTGGATCCAGCCAGTGGATTTCTGCAGCGTGACTCCTTTCACTTCCATGAAAAGTGTCAAACAAGCATTTTCCACAGATGCGCATCAATTAATCAAACACGTCTCTTTCTGTTTTTCGGAGGCCTGATAAGGAGCTGGTGGTATTAAATACATCTGTAGGAAAAAAAAACACTGTGAGAGGAGATTCACATTTACACACACACTTCCACACACACACACACACACACACACACACACACACACACACACACACACACACACACACACACACACACGCGCGCACACACACACACACGTCATTACTTACGTAATTCTTTTTCACATCCGTATGAGGAATGTCTGATTCACACACACAAATAGCCTAGCTAAATATTACCTCAGAGGTGCAACTGCTATTGGTGTGCTGCTGCGAATGACAGAAAGAATGTAATAACAAATCTTTGTTTCGTTGGGGCCTCATGCCGAAAGTAAATGTCATTATATCTAACATGTTTTCATTAAGACAGCACCTAAAACACTGCTAATATTGCATGACATCAATATAAAGCTACCTCTTACTCTGGTTTCAGCATCTGGAGCCCTGCTGGTATGCTCCTCACATCAGGGTGAGAGGTAGAGGAGTTGAGTTTGATTGTCCAAAGCACCAGTACAGGAGATGTTGTGAGGAAAAAACTGAGGATTCTCACCACACACACACATGCACACACACATGGTCTGAGGTCATCATCATCCGGGAAAGGAAGGCCATTTTATAAACACCATTAATCCAGAGTAAAATGCTCTTGTTTGCCTAAGTGAGTGTTAGTCAGAGGAGAAACACTAACACCGGTGGGATTTCTGTGGGATTATGACCATCCTGGTCTAAAGTTACAGGGGAGGTGCCAAATCCAACAGCCATAACACCAGCTCTGCCAGATTTAGAAGCTGCTCAGAGTAAATAGCTTTTGTTTGGTCAATGCCAATAATTGATTGTGTTACCAAAAGAAATAATGATTTGAGGAATTACAAAAGGTCCTCTGCTCTGGTGCTCCAGCCCTAATAATGACTTAAAGGATAGAAATGTTTCCTCTCAGTGGCGGAAATAGGCTGCCATTAAATAATAATAATAATAATAATAATAATAATAATAATAATAATAATAATAATAATAATAATAATAATAATAATATTAAACGTTTAATTGTTAATAAGAAGATGGTTGTTGGGCCAAAAGACAACTTTGTTCACAGTAAAGCATCACTGAGCTACAGGAAACAGTCTGCACATTCATACAGACAATTTTTTAAACAGATTCAGAGAAGACATCGCAAAAACTGACAAAAAGATTTTGATGAAAATCACTGTGAATTTTTGTTCACAATTCATATTTTAAAGGGGTAGTTTACCAAAGTTTCAAGAAGACATTACCAGTAGCAGCAGTTAAAATGTCCACAGGTTCAAAGAGTTTATCAGTATTTATGATTTCTGCAGCTCACGGGAGAAAGCATTTTTATCATGTGGGTGAACTGATCCATAAATTACCCCAAATGTTTGTTTTCTCTCTCTCTCGTGCACCACACCCAGGCCAAACCCCCGCCATGTTTTTCACATCATGCATCACTGTTGGGTTGTGGGGGTACAAGCGGGGCTTTAAGCCGTGCTCTTTTTGTTTGTTTGTTCTAAATACTTTTTTGAGCTTATACCTGGTCTGGTTCTGGTCCAATAACACCTGCCTAAAAGCTTGAAATCATATAATTCACAATGGCTTCCGAGAGCAATCACAGCCTGTTACTGTTGGTCTAGAAATAAATATACACTGCCTGGCCAAAAAAAAGGCCACACACTCTAATATTCGTGGGACCGCATTTAGCTTTGATTACGGCACGCATTCGCTGTGGCATCGTTTCCACAAGCTTCTGCAATGTCACAACATTTATTTCTGTCTTGCATACATTTTTCGTCAAGGTCTTGTATTGATGAAGGAAGATTCGGACCACTGCGCAAAGTCTTCTCCAGCACATCCCAAATATTCTCAATCGGGTTCAGGTCTGGACTCTGCGGTGGCCAATCCATGTGTGAAAATGATGTCTCATGCTCCCTGAACCACTCTTTCACAATTTGAGCTCGATGGATCCTGGCATTGTCATCTTGGAACATGCCCGTTCCATTGATGGAATAACCTCGTCAATCAGTACATTCAGGTAGACAGCTGACCTCATTCTTTGGGCACATAACGTTGCTGAACCTAGACCAGACCAACTGCAGCAACCCCAGATCATAGCACTGCCCCCACAGGCCCCACAGAAAGTGAGAACATTTTGGTTGGTCCTCTTCAAACTTATTTGTACCTGGAGCTTCTTGCACAGAAGCAATAGGCCAACCAGACGTTTCATTTTCTGCAACAGTTTAAAAAGTTTGGTGTGAGTGTCCCTACAGCTGACCTCTTATTCATATTAAAATTCCAGGGTGCCGTTTGAGCCTGGCCACGCAGCAGAGACTTCCAAAACGCCCAAAATCATCCAAAATCAACATGTGTTGCTCAATGAAAGCGTACTAATGCTTTGTAACTCTGTGTGTGTGTGTGTGTGTGTGTGTGTGTGTGTGTGTATGTGTGTGTGTGTGTGTGTGTGTGTGTGTGTGTGTGTGTGTGTGTGTGTGTGTGTGTGTGTGTCTGTGTGTCTGTGTGTCTGTGTGTGTGTCTGTGTGTGTTGACATTGGCTGTCTGAAAGAGAGACTGAGCACTCATCAAACAGTTATGGACTATCCTGGGGAATGCCTGGGTCTCTAGCTAGTTTCCAGCATATTTATCCAAAACACACACACACACACACACACACACACACACACACACACACACACACACACACACACACACACACACACACACACACACACACACACACACACACACACACACACACACACACACACACACACACACACACACACACAGTGGGTTTATATGTTTGCCAAGCATTCAAATATTTGTGGAAGAATTATTCAAATGATGCAGGAAGATTTTATTCCAATAAAAATGCAAAGTGAGGCTTGCACTTTCCAAAGAAAACTCTCAATAACAGCCTAAGTTGCCGTGGAATCCATAGTAAAGCCTACAAACTACACCATGGATAAGTTAAAAAACATACAGGACTTGAATTGGAAAAAAAAGTGGTAATGCTCCCTTTGATCACATCTTTGTGTGTGTGGCAATCTTTGACAATGAGCCAGTTGTTCTGTAAGCAAAAACACTGCATTTGATCCTTCGCTTTGACTCACACTGTTATGTTACTGTCAATGTTGGCTGAGGTCGCAGTGGGGGAAGCAGCCGGCCCTTTGCATGGTGCTAGCATTAGCTTGCTGGTATCAGCCCTGGTAACGAAGGGATTTTACTTCTGAAGCTTGTTGTGTCACTTCCTGACTCTGTTAGGTGAAAAACTTAGATGAAATGTGTCTGATGCAGCATTATTTAAAAACAAGTTAGGATTTTCAAACTCCCAGTCGGACCTTGGCTTAAGTTCATACTGTATGCAAGTCTGCATTCCAGCATCATGAAGTGCATCAGTCTGTCCACCTGTGTGAAGGTCAACATGTGAATGACACACACATGCTGCATAAATTGTCTGTGTGTGTGTACCTGTCTGGGGTGAAGACATGACCAAATATGACTTTGATAGCAATGTTTGCGTGTCTTGTCGCAGCGATTATACACTTTAAAACTAAATAACATGCAGTAAAACGTAGACTTTAGAGACTTCTGTGACTGTGAAGAATGATGAAGTACAGAATAAAAAATGTGAAAACCAGAAACAGGTGGATGTTTACTCCCGCAGTTATGTAACACTGACTTAGATAGGCATAGCAAAGGGCAGAAAAGTAATGAACAGAAAGGTGAATTCTCCCCAATTGTCAATGTGTCACGTTGTAGAAACTGAATAGTGCAGGTTTCAGTGTGTGGTCTGAAAAAGGCAGCCGTTCCCTAGCACCAGAGTAGAGTCCCCCCAGCTGAAGCAGGAAAAGTCTGCATAATTTTCATCGGATTCAACATATGGCTGGTCTGTTATAGATTAACAAATACACCATTGCCTGTCCACTGGGTTTTGAGGACTGAAACAGCTCAATAACACTTTAGATGAGCAATCCAGAACACATTCTTTAAAATATTTTTTTGTGGGCGCTGTCACGTGAGTAGACGCGTCTACCGCAGCTCCTGCAAAATCTATTATACAATTCATATTTTGTGGACCTTAAATCACCCGGACTCTTAATATTTTGTCCATTGACCATGAACTAAGTGAGAGGATGCCAAATAAGACAGTTAACTCCGACAAGGACGGCAGAGAAAGCCGGTCAACTTCGAGAAACACCACAACCTCGGAAGATGCTAATACCAAATCCATCGATAAATTAGCAAAAGCGGTTGGTGATATACAAGCGTCCATCGAGTCCTTTCGAGAAGAAAACTGGGCGTCTATTCGCCTTATTCACCTGGCGGCCATTTTGAAACTCGAACGAGGCTGAGGGGTACACAAACCCGGAAGTTTGACTCCGACGCATACGATCTATGGAAGATTCAGCAGCACCAGCAATGGAAACTCCAGTGTGGACCACCAACCTTTCTTGTTTGCCAGAATTAACAATTCAAAATGTGGAGCAGTGGGCCAGTACCGACTGCAACATCCCCCGGGCGGTGTTAATTAAAGGATACAGTAACTGGATCGAAGGTTTTATCCACGACATTGAAGGTAAGAATGGACGCTAATTTACCTCAGTTTCTGCTAGCGTGTAGCAGCTAGGGGTAGTAAGCTTAGCTGTGATATGGAGTTGTTGACTGTACTATGTTTGATTTTATTTCAAACTTAACATGTATTTAATCGACAGTTAATAGGAGCCCAACACACATATTTGTGAGGGCTAGGTCTTTTCCCTCGGTGCGGAAAAATGAGTCACCGTACAACATACAGGTATCATAGTGCTAAGTGGGCAAACTGCTCAGTTCGCAGAGCAGTGCCACAGTTTAAACCAGCTTGCTAAATGTTCATTATGAGTTTTATCAACGATGTACCTTTCCCTGTCTGACTGAAAATAACATGTTGATTTTATCTCATACATGTTATCTCTAGTTGATGTAATATCACATAAGCCTCATTGATATCTACTCAAATACAGTATTATCTTGTTTCAAATTAGCAAAGCCAGACAGCGCTAGGTGCATGTTGCTATTGCTTGTTGACAATGATAGTATAATGACAGTATAACTATCAGGTAAGTGATAAGGTAAGCTAAGTAGATGGATAAAACCTTCGATCCAGTTACTGTATCCTTTAATTAACACCGCCCGGGGGATGTTGCAGTCGGTACTGGCCCACTGCTCCACATTTTGAATAGTTAATTCTGGCAAACAAGAAAGGTTGGTGGTCCACACTGGAGTTTCCATTGCTGGTGCTGCTGAATCTTCCATAGATCGTATGCGTCGGAGTCAAACTTCCGGGTTTGTGTACCCCTCAGCCTCGTTCGAGTTTCAAAATGGCCGCCAGGTGAATAAGGCGAATTGCTTCATTACACACAACATTGACTGCTCTTGGCTATAGAATTACAAGTGTGGAGGAAGGACTTAATGGGTTTGATAAAAGACTGGAAAGTGTGGAGCTAGCTCAAGCCTCCCTAGCTAGAGAGAATCGTGAGCTGAAGGAGAAAGTATCATACCTAGAAAACTACACGAGACGACAGATCATAAGAATTGTGGGGATAAAGGAAAATACAGAGGGGACGAAGCCAACGGAGTTCATCGCAAATCTACTCGTGGAGTTGTTCGAAGAAGGCAACTTCCAAATACCGATGCCTGTCGATAAAGCTCACAGAAGCTTAGCCCCCAAACCAGCAGAGGGAAACAAACCCCGACCTTTCATCGTCAAGCTTCATCACTTCCAGACTAAAGAGCGGATCCTGCGCCTTCCGAGAGAGAAAGGTATGCTTACCTACAACGGATCAAGAATCCACATATTCCCCGATTTCAGTCCGGACATCAACAAGCGTCGTGCAGCCTTCTCCGACTGCAAGCAGCTGCTCCACACCGCACTGTATATCAAATTCGGTATACTACCCAGCCACGCTACAATTCAGCCATGGCAATAAGCGAGTGAAGTTCACCGACCCTGCGGAAGCGCTCATTTACATCAACAATCGCATCACTGGCCAATCTCCTCCACAATCCACTGAGAATATTGAAGATGACTGAGTCAGTCCAGAACAACAATACGGTATCTGACTGGGCCTAATTGCAATATAGGGGGAAAGGAAGCACGAGCCTCTGCATAGCGATACAGGACAATAATTATGATGGACAATCTTTTCCCCCAATTCCACTGTCATTATCACTAGCATGACAGTTGCATGTTTAGGCCTACATTATTATGTCATGACATAGGACCTGATCTTGGCCAATTTTCAAAACGTTAAGGTTCATAAAGTTTAAAGTTAAAACTACTTGTTTAACAGCAGGAAGGTTGCAAATGAAAGTTTGCAGAAACGTAATGTGTATCAAGGGGGGATGCCATGTTCAGGCATTAGGGCTATGTTTCATACATGTTAAGTGTGATTGTATTTGTGTTTATTTCCTTTATTTTCTTTGTGCATCCATCATCTTTATGTGTGATCTAGATAGGACAGGCCCATGTACTTTCTACATATCTATTTGCAATGACACATAATATTTCCACGGTAATCCCAGGTAACAGGGATGTTAATATTATAAGCTGGAATGTAAAGGGTCTTAACCACAATGTTAAGAGGAAAAAGGTCCTTTCACACTTAAAACACCTGGAAGTTGGCATAGCAATGTTACAGGAAACTCACCTGCGCAACAAGGATCATGTCAGGATCCATAGAGATTGGGTGGGACAGACGTTTCATTCAAAATTTGACAGCAGAAGTAGAGGAGCAGCCGTACTTGTTCACAAAAATATTCAATTTAATGCCACAAACACCATATCGGACCCAAATGGTAGATACGTCATGGTTGTGGGGAAGCTATTTCAGCTCCCTGTTATTTTAGTTAGTATCTATGCCCCTAATTTTGACGACCATTGTTTCTTTGAGAGAATGTTTAACTCTATTCCCAATCTAGACAGTCATCACCTCATATTATCAGGTGATTATAATCTAGTACTGGACCCAGTATTGGATCGTTCATCTCACTCTACATTAAAACTACCTAAAAAAGCACAAACAGTGCAAGTATTCATAGACACATAAACTGATAGACCCTTGGAGATTTAGAAATCCCTCTAAAAGGGAATATTGTTTCTTTTCTAGTGTACATATGTCATTTTCAAGAATTGATTTTTTTCTAGTT
The DNA here is from genome assembly GCF_036324505.1 of Eleginops maclovinus. Taxonomy (NCBI): domain Eukaryota; kingdom Metazoa; phylum Chordata; class Actinopteri; order Perciformes; family Eleginopidae; genus Eleginops; species Eleginops maclovinus. The sequence goes on along the minus strand of NC_086355.1, from coordinate 16,322,367 downwards.
GATCCTTGTCTTCTAAATGCTATCAGTAATTGTAAGTATAATTCAATCATGATCTCTGATCATGCCCCTATTAGTATGACTATAAAACTTCAGTCTCAAAGGTCTAGGCGGTCATGGTTATTAGATCCACTTCTGCTGGCTGACTGACTTTGCTGAGTTTGTCTCGAGACAAATAGATTTCTATCTGGAAACGAATCAGTGGCTCAGTCAGTAGGGGCTTGGACTGGGAATTGTAGGGTCGCCAGTTCAAGTCCCCCGAACAGACTTGAAAAAATATGGAAGGTGGACTGCTACTTGGAGAGGTCCCAGTTCACCTGCTAGGCCCTGCTGTGGTGCCCTTGAGCAAGGCACCGGACACATCCAATCCCCCCCTCCCCATTGCTCCCCGGGCGCTGCACAATAGCTGACCACTGCTCCTAGTACTAGGATGGGTTAAATGCAGAGGACCAATTTCACTGTGTGTGCTCTGCTGTGTGCATGTATGTGACTAATAAAGAGGGTTTCATCCTCTGATTCTATCTATCAAACGGATGAAATATCAGCCTCAACTCTGTGGGAAGCACTAAAAGCATATGTTAGGGGGCAGATAATCGCTTACAATGCACGTAAAATGCACCACAACAACATTAAGGAGGTGTCCTCCAGGATTAAGACTATGGATGACCTCATATCAAAGTCCCCTACTCCTGATCTGGTAAAAACTAGAACAGCCCGACAAACTGAGGCTGATCTTCTATCTACTACTGAGGCAGAAAGATTAATATTCAAGTCTCGTAGTCGATACTATGAGGAGGGGGATGCATCTTCTAAACTACTGGCTAGCCAGCTTCGTCAGAAATTGCTCATTAAGTGAAGACCATCAAGTAATAAATAATCAGTTTAAAGAATTTTACTCAAAGTTATACTCAGCAGAATTCAAACCAGATCAAAAAGATTTTGATGTTTTTTTCTCTAACCTAAACATACCAACAGTGGACCCTGATTGTAAGGCAAAATTAGACCAGCCCCTCACACAGAAAGAAATTATCACTGCAATAATGTCTTTACAAAGTGGTAAAGCCCCTGGCCCAGACGGGTTCCCCACCCAATTTTATAAAAAATGTAAAGACCAACTTGCCCCTGTCCTCCTGTCAGTGTAAGTGTAACCGGTGGACTTTCGTATTCTCTGCGTTGTGTGTTGATTAATACGCTGCAGGCCATTAATGTCTTTGGAGGCGATCTCCGTTTATTTCTGACGGCGAAAAGGGGAACAACAAAATCCTTTCGTCAATCACACTTGTGTACTTCAAGCCTCTACGCAAATCAAACAACACAGGAATATGTTAGAATATTACACAGCGAGTCAAAGCTGTAAAACAAATTCCATAAACCTAGCTTAACAGCGTATATTACTACAACCACAATGTCGCTTACCTCTCCCATGTAGTACAACAGCAAAAGGTCAGAGGTAGCGTGGGAAACACCCCTTTATAGGAGGTTAACCCCCAAAAGTGGACGTAGGGGTACATAAGTTGAGTCTCACTAGTTCCTCATGTCAGGTTAAAACACAGATTTTGGGTAATTATAACACTAAATATTACATGACATATTACTGCTATAATTGACCCTGTTACACAAGGAAGTATTGAAAAGTAATGTCCTCCCGCCTACACTACGGCAAGCATCTATTAAACTGCTTCTTAAGAAAAGCAAAGATCCACTAGACTGCTCATCTTACAGGCCTATCAGTTTGACAAACTGTGATGGTAAAGTGTTTTCAAAAGTAATTGCCCTCCGCCTTGAATCTGTCCTACCTTATTTAATTTCAAATGATCAAACAGGTTTTTGTTCAAGACAGACAGTCCTTTTTTAATTTGAGGCGTCTGTTTAACATAATCTATACCAAATCAGATGAATCAGTCCCAGAAGCAGTCATATCACTTGACGCCGAAAAGGCATTTGATAAAGTGGAGTGGGGCTATCTTTTTCATACTCTATAATCAAACTAATATACACCGACCCTACCGCTTCAGTTTTTTATCAATTCTGTTTCCTCTCAATACTTTAGTCTAAAAAGAGGGACAAAACAAGGTGACCCCTTAAGCCCACTACTCTTTGTTCTAGCTATAGAACCACTTTCAATTTCCTTAAGAAATGACAGTAGGATAGATGGTGTTGTGCACGGGGGCATAACACACACGGTTTCACTATGCAGACGACCTGTTGTTATATGTCACCAACCCAATTACAAGTGTTCCTAGAGTCCTTGCTGTCCTTGACAATTTTGGAAAATTATCAAGCGAATATTTTCCCATTAATACATTATCTGAAAGATATCCTAACTTACCTTTTAAGCTTTCAGCTGATTCATTTACATATCTAGGTGTAAAAGTTACCAAGTCCCACCATCATTTATTTTAAAACAATTTTGCGCCTCTTCTGGAACAGACCAATAAGGATATTAAGCAATGGTCAGTTCTGCCAATATCCCTCATTGGTAGAGTAAACTCAATAAAGATGAACAATACCTAAATATCTTTACTTATTTCAAGCCATACCTACTATATTCATACCAATGTCATTTTTCAAGGCATTCAACCAGTCGATCTCTCCATTTATATGGAACAACAAATCTGTGCGTATAAGGAAAGAATTTATGGAGAGACCAACAAGTTGTGGTGGACTATCACGACCAAACCTCCGTTCATATAACTGGGCTGTGAATTTAAATGCCATCTCTCTATGGTTAAAAGACTGGAATGGTTCAACCCCTGCGTGGCTTCAGATTGAATTAGCCACAAGTAGGCCACACACACTCCCTGCCTTACTCTGTGCATCTTTACCAACAATAGTGAATAGTGTGAATGGAAATGTAATTGTAAATCAATCTTTGCGCACCTTAAAACAATTCAAAAAAAGTCTGGGCATCCAAAATATTTCTATCTACTCTCCAATAACTAATAACCATCTTTTTCAGCCACCTCTGTTAGACAAGGGCTTTCAGACCTGGCAAGATAGAGGTAACTATAGCATAAAGGACTTGTACATTGGCAACACCTTTGCCAGCTTTGAACAGCTGTCAACAAAATTTCAACTGACAAATGCAACATTTTTTCGTTACAAATCAGAGATTTTTCTGCGTAACAAATTCACTAGTTTTCCAGACTTTCCTCCACTATCCTGTTTAGACTCTTTGTTAAAGGTTAATCTATTACATAGAGGTTGGGTCTCAATGATTTATGCACAGATCATGAACACATTGAGTCCCTCTGTTTCTCATATAAGGGAAGCATGGACCAATGATACTGGGATTCCACTCTCTGATGAAGAATGGGAGACGGCCCTTTATAGGGTACATGTGTCCTCTATTTGCTCAAGACATGCACTAATACAATTCAAAGTCTTACATCGCTTACACTATGCAAAAGTTAGACTTGCAAGGATATTCCCAGGTATCGATCCTATATGTGACCGATGCAAACAGGCCCCTGCGACCATCGGTCATATGTTGTGGTCTTGTTCAAAGCTTACTGAGTTCTGGAACTCTTTTTTTGATACAATTTCCCAGACGTATAATTACAATATCCAGCCTTCCCCTTTAACGGCCATCTTTGGTATTACACCATGCCTAGATGACTCACATCCACCAGCATACCTGGGTCATTGCTTTTTCCTCTTTGTTGGCTAGGCGTGCCATTCTTTTTAAATGGAAGGATTCAATGCCCCCAACATACAGACAATGGATCAGAGATATGACGCAAAATATAAAACTGGAGAAGATTAGATGTACCCTGAATGGCTCTATCAGTATATTTTATAAAACATGGGATCAATTTACTCAATATGTGAGTATATTGCTGGCCTGGAACTGTAGTTATATGCTGTCATTGTTCATGTGCTGTTGATCTGTCCTATTCATGTTGGAATATGAGATGCCCTTTATTTTTATTTTCGTTTTGTTTGGTTTTGTCTTGTGTTTTAAAAAAAATGTTTTAATCAATATTTATTTATTTTATTATTGTTTCCCTTATGTCTGTCTAGTAGCGTGTGGAAACAAAAACAAAAGATTATTTTCTTGGATTGATCAAATGTATTAATATCACATGATAGACCCTACCACTGTCCAGCAGTTACAATCAGGCCATCCTTTTGATTAACCCAACATGTTAGAGCCATTGTTTTGCACCTTTGTTCCTTCTCAACATTCACTCACTAAACAATGTGGAGCACACACACACTTTGAACGAAATGAGTGAGAGTGTTTGCATGATTTTCTGTGACTCATTTGCATTTTAGCTGGCTTCTGTATGTACAAGCTTCTCCCCTTGTGTCGTTTCTTGGGAGATTTGTGTGTCCATCTTTGCCTTCACAAATATACTGTAAGTGTGTGTGTGTGTGTGTGTGTGTGTGTGTGTGTGTGTGTGTGTGTGTGTGTGTGTGTGTGTGTGTGTGTGTGTGTGTGTGTGTGTGTGTGTGTGTGTGTGTGTGAGTGTGCGCCCTTTGGCCAATGTTCTTGTGTTCTCTCGGGTTTTCAGGCTTGCCGTCATTGTGTTTCTTTTATCCACTGTTGCTTTGTTTATCCAGTGTTCAAACAGCAGTGGTTAGCGGCTAAACCGGCACACTGTTTTTTTGTGTCTCAACACAGCAGAACAGAATAAAGTGAGCCGCAGTTACATAACCGACAGAAGACCTTAACAAAGAAGTTTCAGGAGCCCTAATCGGCACAGAAAAGAGAGACGAGCAACCCCTCCATCACTAGAGACCCAAACCCAGCTCCCAGCCCCTGCAAGAGCTGGGTTTGCAGCTTTACTTTCAACCATTTTTAATTTTATGTAGTTAAAATTATAACGAATGATCTGAACTTGGGTGAAGATAATTTGGGAGAGATCCAGATCCAAAAGAATGCTCATACCAACCAGAGAGCTTTATATTTGAGTTGTCTTACCTACACACACACATTTCCACACCTCCACTTGATTAGCAGTTGTGTTTGAAGGTTGATGAGTTTCAGAAAGTGGTACACACTCTTACACCACACTCACAAAAGTTTAGAGATGCTGCATGTGTTAGATACTAATTAAAATACTTTAAAAAATCTAAAGAAAGGGTTAATAAAAAAGCACATTGGGTTAGAAAACAAGTTCACCTTGATCTCATACATCTTAACTTAAATGATCCACTCTCTGTGTATAAGAGGTGTCCTGGAAGCCCGGAGGGTGTAAGCTAACATTGATCTAAATCCAAACACATGTCTTAAACTGAATTCAAATTTAGAAGGTGTGTGCATTAACAGAATTAGTCAGTTTGTCAAAGGAAGTGTCTGAAGCTTGTAGTGGTATACTATCGTGGTATATGGTTCTTTTTTACATTTTAAATGTATAAGAACTATAATAAAGAGCCTTCCAACACACACATACAGACCCAGACACACACATAGAGACACACATCTCAAGGTAGTCCCAGATTCTGGCATTCAAAGTGGGTCACATATTTGGAGAGTGCAGGGGTGCGGTGCATAGCTTCACCTCTCTCTCCCAGTCTCTCTGGGGACATTTGAACCAGTTTAGGTAAACTTGATGCCAGAATGGAATCTGCTTCCATTGGTTTTCTTTGTGTTGGAGGAGCTGCTGCAATCTCCCGTCATCTGAATATTGGTCGCCAACACCCTGTAATACTAAGCCAGTAAAGTGCTACATTAAACTTGATGTTTACTTTTTTTTTTTAATGAAAAATGACGTGGAAGATTTTCAGCATATCTGCTTGACCCATCTAGAAGAAGATAAGTGATGCTGACCTGAACTGATGCTGAATGGTTCTGACCATCTTTGTATTCTAAGAACATGGATATGCCACTTCCATGGCATGCATTGTCTAGGTCTATTTTGGAGCTACTTAGAACATTTCGGCTGCAGTTTCACGTAAATATCATCCAAGGCAGGTCGTTCTTGATTGAGAGAAGACGCCTTGCACATACTTGTCCGTGTTTTAGAATAAACAGCATAAAGCTGGAAGCTTTTTTGGCTTTTTCCAAAGCCCTTTTAAAGACCTGTGCTTGTCTCTTGTTGTTTCCTATTCGTGACAGCAGTACTGAGGGATTCAGAGAGCTACATTGACAGCAATGACGTTGAACATCACTGTTTGCCGACATAAAATAAACCGACCGTAACAGAGCTGCCGGTGTTGGAGCGAGCAACTGTATATGAAATCACAGATGAAGCTCTGTCTGGCACGGCAGCATCAAGGCTAGTGGGAGTGGGCGGGCAAAATGAGCCTGGTGATCAAAAGAAAAGAAGGGGGCTTGTTGGGGCGTAATGAGGTTTCAACCCAGCGACCCGCCTGTATGTTTTCATACAGAGCTTTTTTGTTCATGTCACACCCTCACATGCAGAAATCGTCAAACCCTTCCTTCCCTCCACCCTGGTCTCTCTTTACTCTCATGTCAGGTTTATTTTGCCAAAGTTAACTACTGTTTGCCCTCCTCTCGAGAGGTGGTTCGACTACATGTTTCTTCCTTACATGGTGTGTTTTGGGTGTAATTAGGAGACAGAATTTAGGTCATGTATCCTCAATGTAAAAATCTGAAAATAGATCCTGCTGTGGTTTAGGGTTTCTGAAAAATGGAAATGCTTCATAGTTGCATAGATGGAAAGCTTTGCACCACAGGAGACACTCACTTTACGTTATCTCCTGTGTGTTGTCCTGCATTGTCTGGATTCAAGGATGACCTTGCAAGTATTTCCTCTGTTTAAGGCTGCTACAGCTGTTGCATGTTTGTTCATGTTTTCGGCATAATTATCATCCAAGGCAGTTGCAAAGTGTTTCATTTTGTCTGGTTTCACTAAAAGCTCCAGATATGTCCCTCTGTTCTTACATCTGTGTTACTACTGGCATGATCTCATATCTCCATGTGTCAATGTAAAACACATGGGAAAAATAGCTTTTTCATGTCTGTTTTTTACCTTTCGCCTACTGTAAACTTATTTTGTTGCACATTTAGCTTTGTTTGTGTCTTTGCAGTCAACACGAGCATTGCCCACATCCTCGCCTGTTTATAACGTTGTTTCCATTCAATTTCAAGGCCATTTTTTAAATACTGAGAAAAACATGTCCTTCCTCCTTCGCAGAGGATTTTTTCTTAACCTTGATGGAAAACATCATGAGTTTAAAGGGAACTTGTAAAGAACCATTTCGAAGGAGTCCGGAAAAGCAAACCACAGCGCTGAGATCTCGAGTTTGGCTAAATGTATACCAGGCAATATAAACATGTGTGGGTGTGTATAAGTGAGGAAGATTTTGGTTTCTGCCCTCTTACAGTCTGGCTCTAAAGTCCTTAAACTACTGCAGTTCTTCGGGAAGCGTTTTCTCACATGCCTCCACAAGGAACACATAATCCAACCAAACAAGAAAGATCTTGTTTAACAGCAGCAAAACATACAGTACAACCACATCAATATGTCAAGGTAACACAGGATGACATTCATATACAAATTGTCATTTTTTGGATAAAGTACTTTGAATTAAATTTGAATCCTCTCATCCTAACCTGTGAAAAAACTATAAACTATTTATTTAATAAAACTATATTAAATTGTAGATGTATTTGGTGGATTTGAGTCTGCTGTGAATGTAAGGGATCCTTTCCATCAAACCATGTATTTCCTATCCGAGCATGCTCTGATAGTACAGGTGTCTGAGTTCTTGTTATTTATAATTTATGTAAGACATCAGTACGAACGCTCAGTCACTGATACAGCCAAAGGAATCCTTCTGTTGCACATATAGCAGTGAAACTGTCAATCACACTAAATTATAAGTCGGCTGTTTAGAGGAGTTGGACGTTTCTTCCTGTCTCCGTCGCTGGACTTTCACTCCCTAAGCAAACCTTTTGATGCAGTTGCTAGGCAACCTCTGCTCTCTCTCTGCCCTCCTTTCTCTCAGAGCAGCCGGCTTTTAGTCTTGTCAGATGGAGTGAATGATGTAAGTCAGCCGTAACTGATATACAAATATATCATACTGGATAAAGCTGAGTCGTCATCCAGCATATTAGCCTGAGTTTAGAATTGACATGGTCCCTTTTGCAAACAAGGACAGAGTATAGGCTATTATTTGCTTGAAATATGGGGAAAAAGTGGCACCTTATCAGACTAAAAGTAAGTTATAGATTCCTAGAAAAGGAACAATCATTCAGTCTTAAACGTCTCCTATTATGCTATATTTGAACAATATATTTTAGGGCAATATCTATACAAAACATGTCTGTGAAGTGTTTTGCTCAAAATACCAAACAGAACACCCATTGCAGCATGCCTCATACCCCTCTATTTCAGCCCTGTTCCTGCTTTAAATTTGAGTTGACCTGAAGATCATGTGTCATGCATGATTTCTGTCTGAAGAGAGAAGTTTCTAACGGGGAAACTCAGCTAAACGCTGCTGTGATTAAACCCCATGTTATGTTCAAAACCAAATCAAGCATTATTTCTGAAACACTTCTCAGTGTTCACCACTAGAACAGAGACATTATATGTATTATACAACAACTCTAAGTCCCTCCTGCAGACATCCTGCTAAATACACAGACACACAGAGATGCTTCAGCTCACAACTGTATATTGCAGACGATAAGTTGGGATGTGTCACGTGGGTGGGATGTTGCCAGGAGTTCAATGTAAAGCCAGCCCACATTTCGGTTATGACGTCCTATCGGCAGCAAATCTGGATCAGCTCATTTGTACCCCTGTTTTTAGAGATGTTGGTAGGGAGGAAAAGAGAGAGGGTTGTATTTTCTGACATTTTGTGAGTCTCCTTACACACTGGGGACGAACATATTTCTGTATCAAAAAAGTGCATTTAGCATAAAAGGGGACCTTTAATCTATTGCACAACCATCCTACTATGAATCCTGCCTTCATGAACATTAAACATTCAAGCTTGGTTGGTGTAGAGATGGGTTGATTTGACTTTACATAATGTTTGTGGGATGCCGATCATCCTTCAAGAAGCAAGATTGTATTTGATTTAGCTACACGTACAGTTGGTATACTTTATGAACTGGCTACTGTAGCTAATTTTAATCAGAACTAAGGTTGTGTCTCGACCACTTTTACCTTTAAAATTGTGCCCTCTTGTCTTTGTTTTTCTTCTTGTTAATGTTTACTCCTGTAGAGAAAAATAGGTCCAATTTAAGTATTTTTTAAAAAAAGGTCCAATTCAAGTATTTTTAAAAGTCTATGAAGAGCAGAAATCATTCAAATAAAAATAAAAAGATATACCAATTTATCTCCAGCTTCATCATTCGGAATTGCAAAAATGTATATGTAAACTCGTTCATTTAAATGTATATTTTTTTCAAATTTATTTTTATATTTACTGAATATGACTCAAGATATCTTAGCGTTGTGTGCCTGACCTTCTTGATCTCTGCTTGTTTGTTTATTTTCTAAAAAAATTAGGACATAAAGTAGCTTATCTCTCTTTTCCGCCTCTGAACGTTATCAATTAAAATCCATTATCAATAGTGGAGCGCGCCTCTGGACACGCGCTAATCTTTGCGAGGTGCAGAGGAGCCACGTGAAGATAACCAAAATGAAGCAAGCTAGTTCCTGTGAAGACCTTCAGAATAAACGATTCCAATAACAAAAATATATTTAAGTTGTTTTGAGAACTAAGGATACGCCATGCTCTGATTTGGAGAGTATAACACCACTTGCTGTTGATGTAAAATACAAAATATCTCTCAGTACCTCCTCATAAATTGCCAACATTGTTCCACTAAAATCCCATGCTCTTATTCTGAAAGTAATTAAATCCAGTTTCCGGTATTATAGTGTCAGAGGTCTCCTAGATTGATGCAGGGGTGCTGTCGAAAGCCTGCAGTTTGAGAAAATAAAGCAGACTCATTTATCCCGGGTTTTATAATCGTGCCGGAAGATGGTGGCTAAACAGAGGATCCGCATGGCCAACGAGAAACACAGCAAGAACATCACGCAGAGAGGAAACGTGGCCAAGACGCTGGTGAGCCGCTAACTGACAGCAGCGAGGTGTCAGCATGACATTAGCCCAGATAGGTGACGTTCTCTCCGGTATGGAAGCAGCATGATGAAGGGGCTGGTGGTGAAGAAGCGTGTCTTCCTGCATATCACATAGATGTCATACAGCAAAACACAGTGTGGTCCTATGTGATACATTATGACCCACCAGGCTGAGCTGCTTCATCATTAAACATCTTATTTATTCACACCGCCCTCCGCTGTGTCACTTGACGTTATTTATTTATTTTCAGTGAAATTATGATAAGAAAATATGTGGATGTAATGCAGGCTTGGGAAATAGCTAGTGTTGGTGGTCGATTTTTTAATTCATGCCGAAATGCTGGTGTGAACATTTGAAGCACTTTTTAAAACATTACCCAGGTGAAAAATCCAAACTATCAGTAGCTAAATGAGTCCAATCAGTTTGAAAGCTACAATTTCAATGCATTACATCTTAAATGTAATTGTGTGATTAATGGTTGAGTTGAGTATCTTTTTGAAAAATAAATGGTTTTGACAAACATATTCATTAATCAAAAACTAAATGATAACAATCAGGCATATGTCTGAGTATCAGATGTTTAGATTTACTGGCTGCAGTTTCATGTTTTTAATTGAGATATAAATGTGTACAGAATACTTAGCATACTAAGGTGTATTATGTTTTAGCTGGTAAACAATAAAAACAACACACTGGTTGACAAATCATTATTTATTTGAGATCAAAATGAATCACTTAAGTCATTTATATATCAATATGCCTATTATTAACTGGTTGTAGCTTCTCAAATGTGATTATTAGCTGGTTATATCTGTTTATTGTAAACTGAATATCTTTACTGTGATTTGACATACCCTTTGGCAGTAGTGGATTTTACCACTACTTTGTGACAGTTGACAAAACAATCATAGTTTTTGATTGTTTCACATTTGTCAGCTGATGGATTTGCAGACTTTAGTTTCCCCTCCTCTGAGGGCCTCTCGTCCATGTAGGCTGAAAAGATTTAACGGTTCATTGTTGACCTTGGGAACAGCAGTTGACAAAACAAACTCTCCACAAGGTCCATTTAGTATCTGATCTCATAGTTTCCAAGGTCAGGAAATGCTGAGGAAGACTCTATGTTACTTCCAAAGCTCCAGATCTCCAGATATTTTCCCATTATTTCCAACCATTCAAAAACAACTCACCTTTTTTAGCTATCCACACATTATTCAAAATGGGGTTGTATTCAGTTGATTTACCCATAATTAGCAGTGAAAGTGGAAGATTTTGCTCAAAAGTTACTTTTTTATTTATACATTATTAGGCTTCTTCATCCCTTTGCCACTCTGCTAACAGTACAATCTGACAATTATTTATTAACTTACCCTCCCTCTGTCACTCAATGTAGTTAAATAGCAGCTTAAAGGTCACATATTGAAGCTGCTCAGGCTCTGTGTTCCTCCAGCATCATTAACTGACTGCAACAACTTCCCTCACCAAAAGCAGTCAACCCTCTAACACTTCCAAACTGATGAACTCATCTGTTGGAGGCTGATGGGTTCTCCCAAAATCGGTCTAGACTGACTGAGTAATGCTGTTCCACTCATCAAAAAACACTAAATCAGCACCTCTCTGAGTATAATTACACTCTTGGCTGTGTTCAGTGTAACCACAAAAATTGTTATTGTGGACATTTTGGTGAGCAACACAACAAACCAGATCATCTGTGGTGGCAGGTTTTTAGGAAAAAGGGTGACCGGGCAAAAAAGAGCAGCAACAACAACCTGAGCGGGTTGGAAATTGAAAGCTCTTTGTAAATCTATCCATTTAAAAGCTATTTTACTTTCGCTCTGTAGCATCTGTTAAAATGCTGATATACTAAGGATATATATGTTTGTGTGTGTCTTTTCCATAGCGACCACAAGAGGAGAAGTATCCTGTGGGTCCCTGGCTGCTAGCCCTCTTTGTATTTGTTGTGTGTGGATCAGGTATGCACTTTTGTTTCTTACAAAAGAAAGGGTGTGTTTGTACAATAAAGTAAGCAAGTATAGCTAATATAGAAGTGGATTCAACAAGTTCTCCCTTGATTAGTTAGGACCTCTTGGCTTTACTTTTTAATGCACAATTTTACTCTTTTACGTGCAGGGTACTCCAATAGGGCTCACACTTGTCTATCGTTGGGAACTCTATCAAAACTACTTGAGTAGGTTTAGAAAAAAAAACCATTGGTCTGTGTTCAAATAACTATGTTTGTTGTGTAACTCAAGTTACATATGTGACATACGCTGTTTACATTACTTAAATTAACTTTTGTGCAAGTTAAAACAGATCAAAATGTACTTTTGGTTTCACACAGGACACAAATGGCAGCTCCCTGGGTGAAAGTCCTGTGTAAGTGACAACCACTCGGACCTCATTTATACCATGTCAACCGACTTCCTTCTTAAATCCTGTCATAATTACATTTGCAGCATTGAGGGTACAGGGAGTGTCACAGTTTAACGCGTAGGTCCACGCATTGGATGAAAGGAATCGCTTGATTATTATGCCAACATCAATAGAATAAGAACATGCTGGTGGATTAAGATCATAATGTAGTAAACTGGTAACGTCCATGACATAACTATACCAGGAGGACCCTAAAACTAATGCAGCTGAATGTAGTTCAGTATCTGTGAGAAAAATATCCCAACAAAAATGTGGGGTTTTGACAGCTCTTGACTGTATTTCGGTTGTCTCTCAGCCATATTTCAGATCATCCAGAGTATCCGTATGGGGATGTGACGCAGAAGGAGCATTCCTACCCCGCCCGCACCCTCACAGAGCCTGGCTAGCCTGCACCCCCCTGACCCCATCCAGAGGCCTCGGAGACTGATGCTACAGCCCTCAGAGAGCGAAGCCTCCCCATCCACACGCCCATCCTGGGGACACCCATCCCCCCCTCGATCAGTGTTTACAGTGTTGCAGTCTGTGGTACGGACAGCTTTTCTATGGACAGTCTCAAACCACGCCGGCTGGAGAACATGTGTGTCTCATCCTCAGTTGGCACTTGTTTGTGTGTATGAAGTTTTGACTGTTTACGTGAAAGTGTGTGTGCAGCCAGTGAATCCTGCTGACTATGTGCCATATCTGTCTGTTCAAGTATTTTTCTGTGATGTGTGAAAATAATCTTTTTTCAAATAAATGTCAAGACAAAGTTTTACTTCTTTCATAGTCCCTGTGTTTATCAGTGCACACACACAATATTGCTTGGCTTTCATTAGGGTATTAATACATGAAAAAGCAATTCAATAAAGTAGCCCACTTACTAAAAGTTACATATGTTGTGTGCTGTCAAAGTTTTAAATGCATATAACTTTAGGGAATGTTTATCAAAGCCTTGTCCTTGTCCATACAATAGGACATGAATATGTACCAGTTCCAGGATATGTTGCATAGTGCACACTCCATCAGAGGTCTGACTGAGCCAAGAAAGGTCTTAAAATCATAGTTAGAGATGAGTTATAGACATCTTAGCATTTGTTCATTTATTATTATCAATATAAAATGACCCAGCATCCTGTCATTTTTCAAAAGTGGTCTATGGACTAGGGAATAGAGTATCCTTGGTTAAGCTTGTTGCATTAACTTTAATAGCCTTTTAGGGAACTACTCCATTCAAACTCAAGTAAAAATATATATATATCAATGATTTATTAATATATTTCCTATCCTTATTCGTTGAAGTTATTGTAAGGAAATAGTATTGACTAATTTTAAGTGGTGCCAAATTTTACATCAATTTCCAAGGAAATAATGATAAATGTATAGCTTTAGCAATCATTTTTTGTTGAATCTTAAATGAAACTATTAAAATCAGACGGCCATGCATGAGCCAAACTAAAACACCTCTGGTAGCTTTCACCTGATTGCTAATAAGAGTTCAACAGCACAGCTGGCAGTCATCACCCTTGATTCAGTACCTCCCAGAAGCAGAGGACTTCAGCTACACAGCATGCATACAGGAAGCAGCGTGACACGACAACCTGCTGGTCAGCATCCAACAGACTGAGCTCAGGAGGAGGAATAAGAAGGAGAAGCTTACCCAGGTATTATTCTTCCTTAAGCATGTTTATTGAAAGTTGTGATGTGCAACGGTCAAGTGCAATTGTGGTATTTATGTTACTATATCTTATCCGGTTTTGCAGAACCATGCACAGAACATGAGCATACAACTGATACACAGAATGGAAAAGAAAAAACGTTTTTTATGTTGAGTTTTAAGATATTGTTCATCCAAAGATTCTTCACTGTCAAAAAAAAGAAGAGGTGCAATACGCCAGAAAGAAACATGACTTTACAGTAAGTTATTGTTGCAGTAAGGGATATGGATAACATTGTTGGCTGTTGTGTTGTAAGTTAAATAACCTAAACTCCTGTCCATCCACAGTCTTGAAAATACAGCATTAAAAATAGACGACACAGACGTTCCTCGCTCACCCGTTTCAATCTGTGTGACCAAGATAACCTCTGTTGTTCTCTCCTTCTCCTCACTATTTTACATGGTACTTACACTATACAGAAATATACATCATCTTCTGCCCATCAAACTTTTAGGAAAAAGAGAAAATGCAGCTAAGCCCAATGTCTCAACCCTGTCGAATAAGGTTTAAAATTACATGCCGCTGCAGGGTTGAGAGAACAGCAATGATGAGCTTTGTGTAGGGCAAAATGAGGAGCTTGAAAGTGAAATACTGAAATAGAATATCATCATCTCCATAAGAAACCACTGTTTGTTCATCCCAGCAAGCCACAATTGAAGTAACATCATCAATGCTGCCAAGTATTGTTCTAAACAACCTCCCACCCCTCCCCCATTCCAGATGGGGACTTTGTCTTAATAATTGCTCACATTCTTCATTTGTCAGTCTGAAGGCCTTTTTCTCTCTCTCTATCAGCCTGTAACTTTAGGATATAGCCTTGAGAGAGAACCACTTTTTATTTACATAATTCAGCAAAAAAGTAACAGCTAATACAATCCTCCACCTCCTACTCTTCCATCGCCACCGTCAGTAAAATCGACATCAATTAAAATCCAGACACAGGCACAGTGATTTTTTAATCTATAGCTAAGGATATTATCGTCACTGATAAGCAGTTTTGTTTCTTCTTGGTAAGACATTCTAGTTGATATGTCCAAGGGTTTTTTGGCAAATGTTCCGATGATTCATTCCTCCCCCGAAAACAACCGCCCCCCCCCATAGCAACTCGAGATTGTCCCACTCCACCGCCATGCTGTAAAGCACTGCGCTGCTCGTCCCGCTGGCTGCATCCTTCTGAGAGATAAATATGTGCAAATTCTTGACTCGACAGCGTAACCTCCTGCTGTAGAAGGCAAGGCTTAGCTCTGCTGCTGTAGCAGAACTGAAAAACGTTTCAGTTAGTCCGTCTGTCTGTGCAGACCAGGCTACGCCGACGGGCCAGAGCTGTGCGAGTTGGGCTGGGCGAGGGCGGCATTGTTTGGGGGTCCCGGTGTTGCTGCTGTTGAAGGTGCAGGCGGGGAGCCGGTCTGAACCTGTGCCTGGAACTGGGCCATCTGCTCTGGACTGGCCAGTGTCTTCAACAGGGTGTTCTCCTGCTCCAACTGGGAGTTACGGTCGATCAGCTCCTTGATCTGCTCCTTAAGGACCTCCACTTCCTCACGCACGGCGTACATCAGGTGACTCTTCACCAGGTCCTGAGACAAAAAGATATGGGTTAATGACTGAAATATAACAACTTTGCCAGGGTGGGTAACTGCTCTTATATGACAATATAGTATGCATGAAATGTTGTCAAATATTGAGTTTATGTCATACACAATTTATGACATTTAAAAAAATAATAATGTGCTGACTGCTGCCAACATGCTGGAATATGTCACATTTATGGTAGTGAATAATTATGTGTAAATAATTGGAAAACATTTAAAAGTGATGCCATATACAAAATAATCTGGTACTAACTATCACAGAAGAGAATTTGAGTATATTCCATGGAGCCACGTCATTAACCCTGCCCCAATTTATGTGTGGGCCAATCAGAGGCCGAGATATATTTAACCAGGCGTGAGAGCTTCACAGTTTGCCTAGCAACAGAGCGGACAGCAGCGACAACAACAGAGGGAAACTGAAAATAAAACTACGTTTTTTTTCAGATTTTTTTTTCATACAACAGGTTAGCAAATGTATGAAGTTCGATAAGGAAATTCAAAATGTATTTTAATAAAACACGTTCGTGACTGTCTCCAGTCGGGAGCAATCGGTAATTTCAAGTAACGTTAGCTATAGTTATTATTTTTATATCAGCATAAACCTTTTTCATATCTTTGCAGTTATTTATGTAGTGGTGATGACAGTACAATCCAAAATTACAATAATTTCACTCCACAGTAAACACTATACTCCTTTTGTATTTAAGGATTTAAATAGATTAACTCAGTTTCAACTGCATCTCATCACAATAAAAATAGCCTACATGTAATTATGAATTCAAAATGTTAAACAAACCCCCAATCAATAGTAGTAGTAGAAGCAGTAGTAGTAGCAGTACTAGTAGTAGTATACAATAACAACATTTTTGTTATAAGAAACTCACCATTGCTTGTTCAATCTTGTTGTCTATGGCCACAACGCTGGCTCCCGAGGAACTGCAAAAAGAAAAGAGAAATGTTTTAAAACACACTTATATATAGTGTAACATTAATACAAAAGGATTGGAGCCGCAGCCTTTCCTTCGCTCTTTCTAGAAATCTGGGTCGTTACTGGAAGCTACCAGACATTTCTATAAAACCAACGGAACAACTCCTGTCCTGGAAAGCGTTTATGGTAGTGTGGCCTTGGTGCAACTGTAGCATCCCTCCTCCATTACACAGATATTACTGACGAGAGAGCCCTGAACACACAGGCAGCTCCGTGAGGATAGAAGCTCTCCTCTATGTAACACATATTTATTTACCTATTGTCGAGTTTGACTTGTGAGCTCTCTGAGCTCAATAACGACGACAGAAAAGACATGGAGAAATGCCTCAGCTGGCAGACGCCTAGATCCATAGCCACGGTGTAGCACGGAGTATTCATGCTGGTCATGTTTCGCAGTCTGCTAACAAACACACCCGTGTCCCGACTCGATCTCGTCGGTCCGTGATGCACATTCACACGGGCTTTTCCTAACAATCTGTCCGTTAGAGCTGGTGCACCGACAGCAGCGGTACCAATACAATCCAACGTCAGCTCATCTCCGAGGTACACACACAAAAACTGCAGCTCCGGACAAGCCCACATAATTTATCCAGCGACAGAGAGAGGGGCCAGCCCCTGATTGGTCGAGAGGGAGGCTATTTGCATAATCTATTCAGGAACGCCCCCACCTGCCGCTCAGCTGATGCATTTAACATAAAGTAGTCTGAGAACAGAGAGAGGGCGGATGAAACCGGGGGAAACCGGATGGGAAGGGAAGAAGAAAGAGCAGAAGTGCTGGGAGACAGGACAGGGGAAAGGTTAGATTTTGGGTTGGTTGATTATAGCGATAATGCACGTTAATCACTTCCTGTTTAAATGTCTATGTGTCAAAGGAATTTACCCTTATCTTAACCTTATTGATGGGATTTTGTTCTTATCTGTATAACAAGAAAACAAGTGTTGCAACAGTTAGGAATGGACTATGATTAATTTACATCACAATGTGTGGGATAAAGTGTTCTCTCTGTCCAGAATGCAATAGTGAATATCACAACTGTTTCAGCTTTCGGCAAAAATATTGTATCGTACATTTTAAACTATAGCTCTTCCAGCCAAATGAATGACCCTGTTTTAGGCACATTCAAGTATACACATCATAAACACTAGCATTAAACAATGCCAACAATCAAAATGATATACCTCATATTTGCTTGCAAAAAGAACAGACATCTATACAAATTTTAAAAAGGCACGATATCCAAAAGATAATAATCAGATACACCAGGGGAAGTTGTTGAATCAAAATGATGTGGATGTGAAGTCCTATCATGTTGTCTTTACATATGATGCCCCCATGTGGCCCCATACAGCAGGGCAGACTGAGCCACATCAAGAAAGCCAAAACAACCTCCAACATTTCATTTAAAATGATTGAGTCTTACCTAACACAAAGGGGATTGAAATATTGGAAGGTGGACACCAACGAATCAATCATTATACTCTCATGTAGCACCAACTGGCTCCTGAAAAATAAGATAATAACATGCCTATACTCAAGCCATTTGTCCAAGGACATGCCTGGACATTCCCTGACTTGATTAAAAACATGTCCCATGGGATGTTTAACTCCCTGGTGGGTTAAAACACCCCAGATTGTCAACTGTTGATTGCTAGATACTATATTATCAATTTCACTTAGAGATCAAATACCTGTTAAAGGTCTCTAAGACAATGGAAGCCATGGGAACTAATGAAGTCAATCTGACTCAAACATTACTATATGTCCAAAAATGCCTTTATATAGAGGAGTATCTTGGTCAGACAGACACACCTAAAACAACCACTCCTTACAGAAATTCCCAACTTAGACATAATACTAAATAATACCTCCCCCCTACACACACAGTCAAAATCCTGTGTAGACACTACACAGACCTCATAATAGAAACAAAAACGGAAAAGCTGCTTAAGTTTATTTTCTTACATTAGGGCTGCAACTAACAGCGGTTTTCACTATTGTTTAATCTGAAAGTAATTTTCCAGATTCATCATTTCTTTTATGAAATGAAAGATAATAATCCAAGGGTGATATGTAAATATTTTGTTTTGTCGGTAAAAAAAAAGATATTCATGTATGTAAAATTACAAATATCCATCCTTTAGGAGGCTTGGAACTGCATTTTCCGCAATATTTGCATGGACATTTAAAAAATCATCTATCCAAGAAGTTGATTATCATTTCTTACTGCGATTCATTGGTTTGTCAACTGATAATTACAGCTTTATCTCACACAACTGTTAAATACGACAATAAAATATAAAAATAAAGTGGGGTGTGCCATTGAGCAAACATGAGAAAATAAGGAGAGCTCATTGGTTAACAGAAGATAACGCAGGCCATCTATGAATTATGCTGAGGTTTATATAAAAACACACTCACAAATAGTACTTAAAAGTAATTGAAGTGCTAAGTACTACTGATGTGCAGATGTAGTTGTTTAAAGAGGGTGACCGCGGGAAAACTTCTAAAGCTGAATGAAGTATTGAGGGAGATGAATGGGAGAGGGGGAGGATGGGGAGAAATATTCAAATCCTGAAAACAGAGAACAGGTTGAGTACCTTTTCAAGCCGTTTGAAAGTGAGTAGTGGAATTTTAAATTGCTGCTTATGCTAATGTGGGTGTCACGGAAGGGTCCTGGGTCTTAAGCACCAGTACCGAGAAGATACGCTCAAACACAGCCTGTCCATACTGTCAGCTGCTGCTCACATCTGATCCAAGACAAACACTTATTAAGAAGTCAAATCGCTAAATGAGAGACTTTAAGCTACTCTTATCTCTTCCGGTCTCCTCACTGACTGGAAGAAGGCTTTAGCTAATTATCCAGACCAAAATAGCCGGCACAACTCCAGCTCTTGAGGAGTCACACAGTCTGAAAACATACACAGAGTAGCTATAACTGGCTCCTAGCCAAGAGAAAAACAATATTTTTTAAAAGACAATTTACTTTTATACGTCATATATCAAGATCATGATGATTTAAAAAAAGCATCCAGAGTTAAAGCACTAGGCAACACTAGGATTCAGGTTATTGGTTAGTGTGATTAGGGAGGTGTGTAAATTAAGGTTATTATTTTGACCTTTTAACATAAAATTGACTATTTTTTCAGAATCAGAATCTGGTTTATTGTCAAATAGTTTTACAACTTTAGGGAACTTGCTTTGATGTATAATATTTCATTATCTACGAAATTGCAAAATCACTAAATCTGAAAAGCAACAGCCCAGTGACCTACTGAAGCACCTTAAGAGGGAAATGACCCAAACATTATGCAAAAAAAGGCCAGGTTTGCAAAACAAATACCCAAAACTACGTAAAAACATAGTTTACAATTTTCAAATATATTTTAGAATACAAAGTTTGATTTTTTTATTTAAAAAAATAAATGGAGAATGTGTCTGCTGCCTAAGATTAATAAACAAACATTTCTCTGAGATCTGATTTACTGCATGGCTTTGTCACATTACTTTGTACATGTTTACCTAAAAAAAAAACTATTATCCATGTAGCACCACATGTATATTTACAGCATGTAAAACGTTTCAAACTGAAAACCGCTCCAGAATTGTGAGCGCTGCAACACAAAGCCTTTAAGGGCAGTCACAAAACAATCACAACAAAGGAAGTCATGCTTCTGTTTGAAGGAATTTAACGGAGTTACTTATGTGTTGCAAAACCGTTGCAGAAGAAAAGGTGACTTTAATGTGAAACAATGGACCAGATGGACCAACAGAGATGTTACAAAACAGCCAATATATGTGGCCAGCAAATCAGTGACAAAAAAGAAACATGCTGTGGGTTTGGTTACTCACGGTCTCAGATATATTACTAAATGTCACACATTTACAACAGAGATGCATGTGATCTTAGTGTCCACACTTTCCTATAGCTCCCTTGGAATTACATCACTCTCCTATATTATCACTTGAGATATGCCTACCCAGCAAACCTGTTTAAAGGATCAGCTTTAAGTATCCCACAGTGTAAACGCTGCCCCTGAAGCTATGAATGACTGAATGGAAAGCATATAGCCGTGAGCCCTTTGTGTGCAGCTACTGTAGTGATTGGTCCATACTGAGCCGCACTCCCTGGGGATCCCCCGTCTTTATTTTACCTTTTGAGATGCTGCTCCAGCTCCCAGAACAAAAGCTTCATTGCCATCTCGTCATGGCCTTGCGCTCGTACTCCCCGTGCTCTCATGGAGCCGTCCGCCAGCGGGATCATGTACACTCCAAAGTATCAAAGCCTCCCGAGCGTCTTTGTGTAGTGTTTTCTGACACCCCTCGCTCCTTCTTTAATGTAGTGAACAGATCTGGGTGGCGCCCTACAGATGCATTGGTGAGTGCGGCTGCACAGGGAATCAGAGGCAGTGTGCCAGGTTATGATGACTGTGTATATGTGTGCTCCTCATTCTTTCTCTCTCTATGTCATCCATTTGTGTTTGAATGGCTGACTGGTGAGGGAATTACTGCGTACAGACAGAAGCTGGGCGGATGGTGACGTGGGATCACGTGATCCTGGGAGTTACATAAACCATCAACAGAGATTAGCATGTGGCCCAGTGATTTCCCTGCTCCTTCTGTGATCCCTCTGCCCTCTCTAGCCCGCTACAAAGATGCACAATAAAACTTTGAGACTCAACTCTTCAACAGCCCATCAGCAGCTTTCTTTTTACTGGGAACATACAATTTCGTGGCCCTATAGTCGGATGGAATTCATTGAGCACAAATGAGTCCACAGGAATGTAGTCTACTGTAAATGCAATATAAATTTCCCCTGCAGTTGTTTGTATATAGAAATTTAAAGTTTGCAGTAAATATCGAGAAATCAACAGTCATTTGGCGATGAACAATGTGCAACTATGTTGTATAATCAGCGGATCGGAAAAATAATCTTTGCATCCAAAGAGGCAAACAGGCTATTCATAGCCTCCTGCTTTTCTTTGTTTGTGTCTTTGTTAATAAACTGAATATCTTTAGGTTATGGGCTGACCAAAACATACATTTGAGGATATCATCTTGTCCTTTCAGAGACTTTTTCTGACATTTTAAAGAAAAAACTATTTATAAATAATGAAATAACCCTCAGTGCTAGCACTTTTGATGTGATATATAGGAACTTGACTGTATAACTTTGCAATATATTGATATAATATCCATATTGTCATAAGAGTAGATATCATCTTGGATATTATAATGCGGTTATTTGGCTTAAGTGTCTTTTCCCTGGTTTTAACGGCTGCATTACGGTAGAGCGATGTCATTTTCAAATCTTTTTTTTTTTAAATGTTAATTTGCATTCATTGCAGTCATTACACCTACATTACTGATATGTATTCATCAAACATATTTTAAAATATTTGGTCAAAGCACCAATCAACCGTCAAACCTTCAAATATGGTCCCAATATCAATGTATTTGGCCATATATTTCATATAATCTATTTCTCCAACCCTATTTGACAGTTCAGATTGTCCCTTTCTTTGTACATGCTGTACTTTTTGATGCCTGCCCCCGGCGTGATAGTGACCTTGTACCTCAGGGTCTTATCTTGTCATTTCTAATTGAAAAGCCCCCTCAAGATGGCTTAGTGCCTCAGCAGACAGAAAACACAACTTGCACTCGCAGGGCCTCTGCGGCTTAGAGACAGCCGGCCAAGAAACAACAGGTAGAGCAGCGGCATAATGCCGGGGATTTCACTTGTCCTAACAGACTCCATGTGCTGGGGTGAATCGCTATCACAGGACTTCTGACCTGGGTCATACAGAAGCCTGCTTAAGCACTTTGAACCTGTGCCTCCCTCAATTTGTAAATCTCAAAAAATAATATTCTTGCTTATCAACTAAAAAACAAAATTGAAGATAAACAGGTTTTCAAAAATGGTAAAGGCTCAATATTCACTATGTGTTGTCCTAACCTGCAAATACACCGTACACTACACCAGAGTCCAGGAGGAGACTCAATTTATGCGCAGGGATTTCTGCTTTACACGTTTAGAACCTTTGTTGTGCTAAAACCAAAGTTTATTTATATCTATCACATATGGAAAATGCTCAAAAGGATGAACTCTAGAAACTGCACAGCCCCAGTCTGATGAAGGCCACGTCTTGTCCATGTATTTATAACCTTTTCCAAATGTTTCCTTCAGTCAGACATCAGCAATATCTGTCCTAACAGCCAAGTGCTGGAAACATCCAACATTTCTACACTGTCATCCAACTATTAACCAAAACAAACAATGGTAGGGGACATTAGAACACATGCACACGATACACAAAAACAAATACAATAATGAATGTTTGCAGCCATGAGCAGCAGGCCCATTTACTAATGCATGTCTTCTACTAAACAAACTGTGTGCTCTTCATCATATGATAAAATCACACACAAGAAAAGCCATCCAACCAATCACCGATTGTTCAGTACAGCAGCCTGACGTAAGGGTTTATTCCCATAGTAATGTATATATCAGAGTAATCATGGTGTGACGGACTCCACAATATTTCATACAGAAGAATATTTAGCATTTTACAAAATATTGCAGTTACTATTGGATATTGCACTTGCTATTTCCATAAACCTGTTGCAGCCCTGGAGAGAAGTCCTATATGTATGCCAGTAGTTTTTCTGGATAAATTCCTTATTTTTTATCTATCGGCAAAATGTGTCTTGCTCCCAAGAAGAGGAACTCCTCTCACATATGCTGCATTTCAGGGGAAATGAAAGTTGATAAAAAGGGGCCTGGCATGACCCAGCGGTGATAAAAGAGGCCTATTGAATAGTTGAATTGTAAAGGCTTTTGGCTGTGCTGTAGTTTGATAGTGGAAAGAACACACAGACTTTACCAGTAAGCCCTGGCAGTGGTTTTCCATAGTCACACCCTGACTATGGAGAATGACTGAGAGCTACTGAGTGAGTCAGTCAGGGAGGCAAGGGAGGAATGATGAGTGGCCATTTTGGCCTCCATACGCAAGAGAGGGAGAGAGAGATGCTATTGGGGCATTTGGGCTGACAGCAGCAAGTCCTTAGTGCTCGCTCTATACTACACTCACGCGCACACACTGGGGGAGAGCCGGTGGGAGAGAAGGAGGGGAGAGAGAGTCAGCAAGAGACACAAGAGCCAGAAATGCCTGGATCCACCGCCTCAGCATTTATACTGTCTCAAAGGGTCACAGTTACAGGGAAAACAGAAGCAAAGACAAATACAGTCTAATAGAGTGGTGCAGGAATCAGTCCTAAATCAGGGAATGAGTAGGCATTTTGCACTTCCTGGTTTCAAAGTTTTCTGTGAGATCCCTGAAATAAGATCGGTTCAACACAAGCTGAAGAGATTCTCATGTTTTTTTCTGAGACATTAAATACATTAGTTACTTCCACACTGATGAATGTCTGAAATGTTCACACGTTTTGAAGTTGCTTGCTCACAACTGACTAACAGCATCACACTGAACACGCGACTCACCTGTACCTTAGCAGTGGTTACATGCAGTCAAGAGACGGTCATGTAGGTTGTTTATAGCATCATGTTTACTTTTATTTCGGGTCATTGCCTTTACTCTTCATCTATTCTAAGTATGTTGGGAAATTATTGAAAATATGACGGGATTATCCTGCTGAGCAACATGTATAAGTGTGTTTACCCTATTCCAAGATCCCATGGAACAATCCCATTTGTTTCTGTATTGAGAGCAAAGCAATGCTAACTTCCAGGTGGTCCTTCAAACATAAGTCATAACTGCATCACTCTATGGTTTCATGTAGATGTTTTGTTTGTTTTTGGCCAGTTTAGTTTAGTATTGACATAAAATGTATGGGATTTTATAAAATACAACTTTGGATGCATGATGGAAGAAAGAATAGTTGTCTTGCTTATCAAATCATAGAAGACCCTGGACTAACTGACTAACCTTAATCACCAGCCATGGTTTGGGAAAAAGACACACAGCAACTCTGTGCAAATCACATCAAGCAAATAGCCTGAACATGCAAAAACAAACACAGGCGCGGTCAGCCATATAATGATTCAAGACTAAAGAAATTAACCAATGCTTTCTCAATCATAGCTCAATCCTATCAGTAGCAATTTGATCAACAGCATCTTTATTAACCTCATTGAGGCACACACACCACCCACCACCCACCACCCACACACCCACCCACACACACACACACACACACACACACACACACACACACACACAGTTGCATAAGTGTGATTGAGCAGCAGGTTTGAGTTATGTGGGGTGAAACCTGGCATTAAAAGGATTAGCAGCCAAAGAACACACAGCGGTCCGAGTCCAGACAACAGAGAATGGAAGTAATGCCGACCGCAGCAATAAAGACAGAGCAAAGACGAGGAGTGAAGCACACCGGGGGTGGGCGGGGGGAATGTAGTGAGGCTTATTTAGAAATGACAACACAGAATTATCAATTGGATGTAACTGCATTAATTGTTAAATTCAGACACGCCATGTTTACTTAAATATTGCATGATGTATAATCTCGCCAAATACAGTTTCATCCTTTAATTTTTCTTCTACGTCTACAATATAACAACATGTACGATTATAAAGTCTCTATAGTGTCTCCATAGCATCCACTTTGTAATATAAATGAGATACACTTAAGAAAATCAGTGAACTCAAAATGAGCATTTCCAACAGGCCATTGCTCATCTACTTGGGGGGAGTCTGAGCTGCAGCAGTGTCGCTGAAATGAAAGTAACCAATATGTTTTTTTTATATTGAGATGAATATTATGAATAGGTTTTAAGGACAGTACATTTTTTTAAAGTTCACTTTCACATTCATATTAACAAAGCACTCCTCACTAATGCATCAAAATAGGATATTTCTAAAAATCGGCTTTGCGTTGTTTTCATGTTGGGCCAGTTTAAGGTTGATATTGATGAAACCATCTTTACATCTTTACTCTCAACTCTCATTGGTGCTCATAAGAAATAAGCGTATCTTCCTCTTCCATCTGATTTTCTAGTACTTCTTCTCTTTCTAAGGCTGATGGAGGAGGAGAGCTTACTCACACTAATGTCTGGGTCACAAACGCTACCTCCACATTGAAGCTTGTAGGAGGCCAAGTGAGTCATCATTCCCTCATGCCCAACTCTACATTCCAGCAAATCTCCCTGTGACACGATCAGCAATCCTTGTAACTAAAACAGTACAAGCTGTGGCTGCACTGGAAACGCATACAGATATTTTTGGCACCAGCATAATTCCTGTGTATTCCAACCTACTTTCCACCAAAGCTCAGTTCTACAAAAAGACTAACCCTCCAAGAGTTAGTACATGTCTTTCACTGACATTGTTTTCTGGTAGGAAAAGCTCGAAAAATGTCACGTAAAAAACCAATGCAAATGCCACTGACATACAGTAGATAGGATTGCTGCGTTTTACAGTTCCGTTTCTCCCAACCCCCTCGTGCTCTTCTACCCCATTTTTTACCGTTGCAGTCGATTTGCTCTGCTCCGTCCTAATTTGGGCTGAGTCTCTGAGAACAGAGGGACTGAAGGTTTGGGTGTGGCAGAATTGATCTGTCATTGACCGGCCAGGAAACTGACAGAGAATAGTAATGTTCATCTCAGTTTGTCCCAGAATTTCCAAAGGTGAATGTTGCCTTGAAGCAAAGCTATTTCCTTGATTTTTCGGCAAATGCACACAAAATGACTAGAAATTGTGACATCATATTAAAATTCACTCAAAATGCCTTTTTAATGTTACCTGTTTTTGATGTATTAGAATTTTTGCTTTGTTTTTCAGATGAGTAGATATTGTGCTTGTTAATTTGTAGTGTGTGTTTTATAGTCTGATTGTGTTGTTTGTATTGTTGTAGCAAAGCTAATGCTGTCCTCTCGTGCATGTCACTCTTGTGAAAGAGATTTAATTCTCAATTAGCCTTTTTCCTGTTCATATAAAATATTTATTTTATACATGTATAGAGAAAACAAACTACTGTTTTTCACAGTCGCTGCCGAATTAGGTCAGGGAGAGTTCATCCAATCAATAAATCACTGAAACATTTGGGAACAATTAGGCTACAAGCCCTGACCCGTGTGTGTGTGTGTGTGTGTGTGTGTGTGTGTGTGTGTGTGTGTGTGTGTGTGTGTGTGTGTGTGTGTGTGTGTGTGTGTGTGTGTGTGTGTGTGTGTGTACAAGCGATGAGGGGAGGACAGAGGACTGAGTGGATTAACTTAGCTCTGACGACATCAGAGCTATCAAAAGCTCGGCTTAGCTACAAGCCATCAAACTCTTGTTTTCTGCTCGGCTTTACAGTCAGACAAGACAATACAGACCCCCCCTCATCATCATCATCATCATCATCATCATCATGCCACTTTCACTGAGGTAATTCCTCTTCTGGGTATTCCTGCTTTATATTCAGGGTACTTTGCATCCTTGTCTGATTTGGTGATCAACCTTATTTGCAAATTGCTAGCATGCTCTATAAAAGATACCCCCAGTATAATAGAGGATTCATGAAATGGTGACTACAATTTAAAAAAAGTATGTTTAATGCAGCTCAACAAAGGAACAAGATATGCCAATCCAGCTCATCCATCTACACATTAAGACTGTAAACAGGACGAACAACCAGAACCAACAGCACCATCTTCTGGTGACAAATCACAGTTCAATCAAGGTTAGCCTGCAAGTCCTTTTAAAGGATATCTTGTTTACAGGCTTTTTGTAACTTGTTTGAAGTAAAAGGTGCATCTGGACGAGTGGCAGACTTGGGATCTAAATAGGAAGCAACCTCATGCACTCACTTCACTTTTATCTGATTCAGCAATTAATATGATTCTCCACTGTTTGACCGCTTTAGGTGTAACAAGAGGACGGTTCTTTTATAACCTGGATTCTACTAAACATGGTGCAACCATTAGTCAGATGACAAAAAAAGGAAACGCCAAATATCTTGATAATAATTTAAATTCATTTTTCATGCATACAGGTTTTCAGCCTCCAAAGAATATTTTTGGTCCAATTTGACTATTTTCTGACATGTTATAGACCCAAACAATAAATGGATTCATTTATAAAATATTCTGCAGTTTAATGGATAAGGCAATAAAACATTATTTGCAGCAAAACCACATTTTGCTAAAGTGATACTACGATAAAAGCGACTCAAAATTAAAAATATATATTTTTAAAAGTCTTACCTGTTACAGCAATAAGGGGAGGCCCCAGGAAAACATGAAAGGAAAAAAAGAAACCTTAATGCCAGGGGGTCACGAGGTACACACAAGCTTGTTTTCTTCCAAGTAGAATATGCAATTATTCAAAAATACATATGGGATCCTCACAGAAAACATTCCTCCAGAGCATAACACACCGTTACTTTACAATAGTAATTAGCTGTTAAAGACTCTTTAAAAAGTGTTGACAACCAAGAAGCCAAATACTCGCCCTGCCAAAATCATACTCCTCTTTACGGTTTGTGTTGTTGGCAGAAAATAGTTGAAAAATAGGTTGAATCTACTTTGTTTTCCCTTGCTTCTGTCACACTGAAAAAATGCCCTATATGTAAATAGCAATAACCTAGCTAGAACATATTTGACAGACAACACTGAGGCAAAACGCTTCGTCTGTATTATTTTTACACCGTTTGGTAAACACTGCCACCTTGTGGAAACTACTGCCGACTCACTACTAATTCAACTTCCATTAAAGACCTGAGCAGATCTCCTATTGTAGGTTTGAATTCCTGTTAAGGGCTCACTTTCTGCCAGAATGCCACCAATTAATCCCAAACCCTTTGTTGCTCCCTGAAGTGTCTGACATGTCCAGACTCAACAAGCCTGCTGAGTTGCTCACTGCTTTGGTTTGAACACAAAGCCTCATTAAGTCTGCATGCTTTTCATCTCTGTCGGGTATTTAGCTATGTTTTTTACCACCTTAAACATTGTCATATAATTGTTATCCTCACATTTTAAACTATAGACAGAAAAAGGGAACACAAAAGGTGGTTGTTTCTCTTTGTGATGACGTGTAAAAGTACATCATGCCCACAGAGTGTTTATCACTTCAAAACAGGGCCTATAGTTAAGGTTATTTGGGCTTAAAACTATTTCAGCTATCTGTCATGTAGTGTTTCTTATGAGCCACTAGAGGGACCTGTAGCCCATTTTTTATCCCAGGCTCCTTAACTCCTAGAGTGGGTTAACATTTTTTTCTAAATCTGTTTTTGTCTAAATTTGTGTGAAAGACAATTTATTTTAAACTGACAATTTCTTTCTGAAGTCCAATGCAAAACACATTGGGACATTTCACATTCTATGTATGAAATTCCTACATTTAATTGGCAAATTAATGGACTAGGTCTCGTTTTTGATATGGTAAAAGGATAGTCTGCGCAAATAATCCCTATATTCCAGTTTGAGTCCTTCGTTCACAATAATTCCATTCCTTCAAAATGTTCCCAACTAGAATATTCCACAAATTTGACAACCACAGTCCACTCAGAAAGCCTAGAAGCTTGCTGAAATCATTGGAGCACTTTTCCTTAAGCCCTGTTGCAGTGGGTTTGTAATCATAGTATATAAATAGGCATGAGCTCCTAAAAGACCTCATAAACCACAATCACACCTTAAATACTACAAACCAACAATGCGATTAAGATGTGCACATGGCTTTACTGTAATTAAAACGATTTTAGGGTCCACACTTTGAAGTGGTTGAGTCTTTCTTTAAAGCACCAATTGGATGCAGGACAGCCCCCTCACTTGCTCAAACCATCTTGACCTCTGGAATAACACAGATTTGTTCTGTTTATGAGTTCCTTTCATCCTAAAATCCTTACCCCAGTTGTTTCATAACAATTCCCGCCACAATCTCTGTGAATGTAGCGACCATTATGACTGCTTTTGACCTCAATAACGCTTACATGACTCAAGTCTCAGATGATGATGCACAATAATGCATAAACCCTTTCAAACCGATTCATTTTCCGATGCAGCACCACACACTGAACATATTTTCTCAGGAATTAGAAATGCTTAAATGATAACAGTGATGGACGACCTATCTCATGCAACCCTCATAAATTGAAAGCTGATTTTTACTATGTTTTTTTTTATGATGTGAATAGTGAAAATATGACTAACTCAAGTAGAATCATTCCAAGTCTTACAGGTCAAAAAGGAAATGTATACTACCATCCCAGCATCAACGCAAGCATGCTGGGAGGAAGCATTCATACGGACGCAGTTCAGCACTCTGCAGGCAATGTTATATATGTTGTTACATATGGGTCTCGCAAAAAACCTGCCTAAAAGCAGCCTTCAGAAGCCCCATATACGTAGAGCCATAGGATGAGCCTGGTGTATGTAGGCAGCTTGCCTACCAGCAGGTGGTAGTACAGCACTATTTGCAGAGCTGAAAATAGTAATGCTAGAGTATCCTTGCCAAAACAGACCATAGGTAATGTATAAGGCATTGCTAACAGCGCATTAATTTGTATTTCTGGTCACTCTAAAGAGAAGTGGGGGAGCAGCTCTGACAAGTCCATTTTAAATCTGAGATGTAACCATACAGCACCATACTGTATAGTTTTAGTAATTTAGCATAAATAATACATTCTGATCATTCTTTTTGTTAGTGAGGGATGTCAATAACTGCAAATCACCCCACTTTGGGACTAATAAAAGATTATACTGCTTCACAGTTTTGAATTGAATTGTTTTTCGTTTTTTTAAACGGTGCATCTCCAGCACACACAATCAAATGACCTGACATAAACAGAGCACATCCATTCGTGTGGGCTGCCTGAATACATTCAATATATGGGAAATAATAAAAAGGACAGTGCATGGACATTTAAGTACTGGACAAAGAAATGATAAGTGGCTTAATGTGTGCTATTAGGAAAAGCAGCTGGCTAGACTATTGAGAGAACATTAATTTAATAAACACTCACAAAAAAAGAAATCTAAAAAGTCCCCCCTCCAGCAGCCTTCCTCATTCAGCCACAAAGCGTAGAGAAAGGGATTAGCTCACACAAAGCAAGAGTGAGTGAATATGGTCCCTGTGGGAAAAGACACTCACTGGATCTCACGTCACAGAGAGCCTGCGCAAACCACATGACCCAACTTTTCCCCCTGTGACACTTCATGAGGATCATCAGACTCGTTCTAATATTTCAGCAAGACATCTGTGTTTTTGAAAACAGCCTGTCTTGCCATTTTCTCTTACTCATGTTTTTGCCAAGCTAGACGAACCCTGTCCAAACTGCAGCTTTGCACGGCTTTGAAATTGCTCTTCGACTGGGAGCCTGTTTCATTTATCCACAAGGTTTTTTTTGCTTCAAAGTGAATTTAAGTATTACAACATCTGTCTGTGTATATCTGTCCTTCTGAACGTCTCTGCAATTCCCTGCAGTTGCCAAACCAACGTTTACATTTGTGCATTTAATTCCCCTTTCTGACATGTAGCATGTGTAGCATGTAACATGAAAGCTGATCCGGTTATTTTAAATCTTCCTTTACTTGTTAAAATAATTCAGAGCAAAAACTCGTATTTAGCCTTCAAGCCTCTCTGATGTTTCCTCTGCGGTAGGTATATCTTTAAATACTGGACAAAAAGATATGGGAAGTCAACACCTTGGACATTGTTTCCTTTTTTTGTGATATTTCTTTACAGGAAACAATTCATCACATTCATAATCATCAGATTAATCAATAATTAAAAAAGGTGTGGTGCAGTCCTAACAGATTCGTTTTCCTTCTCAACTTCTATGGCATGATAAAAAATAATGTCCAGCGATCAATATCTAACTCATTCATTCACAAATTGTGATTTGTTATCATTTCAAAATTCCCAACATCTATTTTTTTTACAAAAATGTTCTGCTTCACTTCATATTCGTTGTAGTTTTCCATTTAAAAGCGCCTTAATATCTGACTGAAAAACAGTTTAATCGCCAATTAACGCTCCAAAAACCCATCAAGACAACCCTACACACAGACTGAAAAATAAATTGAGGTAGTATATCATTTATTATCTTTCTCTCAATCACATGCCTATATCTTGGATGACCTTGGGAACATTTATTCCTTTAACTGTTAAAAAAAACAATGGACAAGGATGAAAAAAGCAGGAATGCCTATAGCAAAGTCATGCAATGCGTTCTGTGTATGTGTGAGTGTGCGTGTGTGTGTGCGAGGGAGAGAGAGAGAGATGCAGAAAGAGAGAGATTCCTGGAGCTGACTGGACAGTGTTCTGGCCACAGGAATGCCGGCCATGATTCAGCATAATGTCTGCGTGTTTGGGGGGATGACACTGGCAGCCCACTCAAGCCTAAAAATAAAGAATGAGTGGCTGAACATCAAACCTCCATCAACACCCCTTCATAGTACATCACACTGATGTTAGGCCACACGTCGTAGACTACCGCAGGTCTATAATACCACAAAATATGTATTTATTAGAACTAAACCTGTAGTATTTTTCTCTGTGGTCACAGCATGTTTCTCTAAAACATGTTGCACCTACAGCAACATTGTTTACAGTGGTTACTGTAGCAGCAATAGGCATATCTACCTCATAAAGTAGTATCAAATCATTTAAATAAAATTTCAATTCCAGTGTTAAGTAAACAGTGTTCTTAAAAAAAAAGAAGAGAGATAGGTTATTTAACACCGTCTCCTCTGGTTAATGCACTGTCGTTCAACTGTCAGTCAACCAACCAGCCAGATGAGCCCTTTCAGGAGGAACTGAGGGTCAGTCTGAGCAGCAAACCGGACTGTGAATGGCATGCAACTGATACCAATCACAATTCCTAGCCTTTTTCCCCTCAAATAATTCAGATGAAACCCCTAATTCAGGAATACATTTTGCAAGGGTATTAGGTCATTCTAGTGTCAATCCATAAACAACAGTTAAACAAAAATACTCTCTCTTTTCAAAAGCACAATTACTCACTGTTAGGCCATGTTCTCCTGAACTAATAAGGAAGTGAACACATGACAATTCAATTTTGCTTTGTCCCTGTGGTGCTTCAAACTGTATCATTCCCCCAGAACAAATGAGAGGTGGACATCAAACCTCTCCGGAATCAAACAGGACAACCCGATTCTATTGATTTTCATGCACCGACAGACCCCTTCAGTGGATGTATGAGCGTGCAACATGCATGCACGTGTTCGTGCTGGTCCACGTGCGTACCATCAGAGGTGGAAGGGCAATTTTCCAATAGATGAAAGGCATGCTAAAAACACAATCCATTATCATCCATTACAGGCCATTAGTTTTCCCGCCACACTGTTAAGTGAAACAATCCCGTTTATTGATGGAAAAATAAACCATCTGCAGGAAGGGGGGCGAACAGACAGTTGGAATCAATGACGCATCTGCAAAGAACACACACAGACACAGAGACAGGGGGGGATTTATAGAGATGTTCACGTGCAAGTGGTTTGTATTAACCTCTATTAAATGAATACCCAGTAAACAGCTCACACTTTTTCTTGTTTAGTTTTAGCCTGCCATTCATGCTCTCACTGCCTGGCATGGAAAAACAGTAAATATTCAAAGTAGTGTAGTGAGACCTCCCTCCCTCCCTCTCGCTCACACACAGCCTGTTAGGGCTCTGCTGTGTTCTGGTGTTCTCTGGCTCGGTCTGTGTGGTGGGATGGGGGAGGTGTCAGCAGCACAACAAATAACAAATGCTGTTTACTTTTACTGAGACACCTTTATAGTGCAACTGTGGAAAAGCCAGAGCTCGATATATACATTTAAAAAAAGCATCAGCCGAATAATATTGGTGCATATACTCCACAAATAACAGCCAATGAGTGTTTCTCATTACATTAGTCAATGGTTGCCACAGCTTAAATAGCCCAAAATCTGTCTAATCTCTGCCTGTGTGTGCATTTTAGGTCCATGGCTAATTTACAGATCAATTTCAGAAAACAGAAACGTCAAAGTAAAAATAAAAATAAAATGGATAAAGAGTCAACATAAGATTGGGGATAAGACAATAAGGGGTGCAAGTAGATCAGATGATTCAAAGAGGATGACATGCTTCGAGCCGTTAATTTGCATCAGTGATATTGGGTCATTGATACCAAACCCTAGGGACAATATTTGATTTAATCGTCCATTGGCTTAAAGAGCAATCACAATGAATTGATTGTAATGCATTTCCATTATCGGGATAACTGTAAAAACATTTAGCTTTTTTAAATTTGGAATGAAATAAAAATACTTGTAAAAAGGTAAGCGATCCCAAGTGTTTCAATAGTATAATAAGTGTATGATGGATACATCATACCAGGATAATGGTGACACATTTTGTATGTAGTCCCATGCTAAATTGGAATCCATT
Source organism: Eleginops maclovinus (assembly GCF_036324505.1). Classification (NCBI taxonomy): domain Eukaryota; kingdom Metazoa; phylum Chordata; class Actinopteri; order Perciformes; family Eleginopidae; genus Eleginops; species Eleginops maclovinus. The sequence continues at coordinate 16,288,278 of NC_086355.1, read as the reverse complement.
GTACTTAGATCACATCAAAGTTGATTATGTACGACTTTCAGAGCAATCTTTAGAACCTATTGTTTGTTACTCAATTTACAATATGTAGAACAAGACTACAATAGGATAAGACCGCAGACACCACCTTTAGCAATTTATTACAAGAAAGCGATCTATGATTGATAGCAACGTAAATGTAACAGGAGAGGAAAAGCGAAGTTGGCCCAGGGTTAAAGTGTCTGCCTCTAAACTCACATGGCTGTCATTAATGGAAATGTGGTCTGAAAGACAAACTAAGTATGGCCACTCCTTAACATCTGTTTTATCTAAGACCCACTGCAGAATGACAGACTGGAACATCTGGACATCAGAATGTGTCTATAGTATAACCTTCTGCGAGCCAATGATCGCACAAAACCATCTGCAGAGTGGGCACTGATGGGGGGGAACAGTGGGGCAACACAAAGGCAGGATTTATCAGAGCTGGAGCACAACTCTGCTCAGTCTGGTTCCATCTGGTCCAGCCTGCTGTGCCCTCACCGTCTCTACCAGTGTCAGTCGACCTGACTGAGACAGGTTGGGTCACTTCCTCTGTGTGTTGGAAATTTTGGGGATCTCGTTGATCTCTGCACAATGAGCAACGGGCCCAGCACACACTGGCTTTCTGCACTGCCAGGGGCAAGATTACATTCAAAACAGCCAGTGGCAGAGATAGCCATCATTATGCCAGCCACAACACACACACACACACACCAAGGTCTTGAGAAAAAAGATGTATAGCTGGTTAATCAAAAGTTGTACTTTGCTCAACTTTTGCCACAATGCATCGTCATTGGCACCATTGGCCATTCTAAAACATGCAAGTGCAACCAAAACAAAAGGGATATTTTCTGTTAAAACATCCACACGTTATTAGTAGTAATGTTATATCTTGTTTTTACCATTATAGTAGCTCAGATAGGGCAAGTATCAAAACAACTGAAAACACAACTGTATCAACATCAATAGATGAGCATGTCACTGGCTAATACTAACATTAAACAAAACATGTATTAAAAACATAAAATGAGTCCAAACTTATGTTTGAAAAAAAAAAGGGATACACTCCGAGTCATTGTCTGAAAAACACAAAATGTGTTAACTAGGCTAGGACTAAACAATTTCAAACAGTAAACTAAGTATGACACAATAATGCAACATCTGACATTAGTTCACAGCCACAGTTCTCACCACAACATCTCAAAAAACTACATAATAATAATAATAATAAGGGTTCAAAATACAAAAGGAATAGAAAATGAGACCATGCGCTAAAGTTAACTATTACCTTGACTAAACTCATTTAGCCAAGTTTGCTAACCAGGCCTACATTACCTATCGTCAGAACACTGTCTCAATCGGAAACTTTGAAAATGAGAACCAGCTACAGAGCAGCACCAAACCACATCCTCAGAGAGTTGTGCATGTGAAAATCTGTAGGTTGCACATACTTTCACATTACTTACATTTTGCTCATGCCGTTAAAACATTTAGCACTATTTTGAATTCACTGTTTTACTGTGAATGATCCAGCAGCAGTCAATACGCAGCTGTCTCCTCACACAGACCACCCACCCATTTTGAACGGATTCCCTTAATGGCATGTTAGTGCAGATAGAGCAAATGCACAACTGACAGCCTCCTTCATTCAACTCTAAAGAGACCCCGGCGTTTTTACAACCTCAGCTTATGGGGTGATTTATGGGGGAACGGGTCATCCCACAAACTAAAAGCTGAAAATATGTTGACATGAGCCTCACAGTTGACCCCGGGAACAGAACAACCACTGATATGTCACACAGACCCCCCCCCCCCCATTTTGCATTTAGTACACAAAGGAAAAAGGTTCTGGGTCTTTGTATAGTTCCTTTAAAGTGACCTTGAAAAGGAGCTATCTATACAAATTGCCCATCAATTGCAGCAGGGAAGTGAAAGTAATCAATACCAGTGGACATTAACTTTAAGTGCAATCATATTGTAATGGTATAGGCTGGCAAGTGGTGCTGTCCAAATGAGCACAAATGGAAAATAAAAATGCAAAACCCCCAATGTCATTGGTTGAAACGAAAGTCTGCTTGGTGATGTATTTTTCCTGAAAATGCTATAGATGAGTGTAACACCTACGTCACTTCCTGGCAAAATAACGGTCCCGCCCACATGTTTGCTTTCATTTGAATGGCAGTCAATACAGATTCTGAAGTTTTCGGAAGTCACATAAAACAATTCAGATAACCGAGCCGTTTTTAATCTACAAGAAGCCCAAATATGATGATGAGACAGGCAAACTATTTTAAAACGTTATTGGAGATCGATGATCTGTGTCGATTTACAGTTTAATTTAAATCAATAAGGAACTATGAGGCTCTTCCTGGCAAAATGATGGCCCTGCCCACTTTCGGGGATAAATAATGGATCAGAGCAAAGAGGAAAATAATAGTTTCTTCATGTCTTAAAGCTGCTGAGTTATATATTGCACATCAAACAACAAATTAATCCGGACATACGGTTTCTTTACTTCCTCTACAGAAAAAGGACAGCAAAAGAAATCACAGTTTCAGTGTAAGCCTGCTGCCTGATCTTCTGACCGGACATCATTTCCATATTGATTTAAATTAAACTATAAATCAACGCAGATCATCGATCTCCATTGACATTTCTTAATAGTTTGCCTGTCCCACCATCATAATTGGGTTTCTTGTAGATAAAAAAGCACTGTTATCTGAATTTTTTGATGATTGCCGAAAAATTCAGAACCTGTATTGACCGCCATTCAAATGAAAGCGAATGTTTTTCGCATAAAGTGGACAGGACCGTAATTTCGCCAGGAAGTGACGTAGGTGTTACACTCATCTATAGTAGGTTTCGTGAACGACTCACTGTTCACTTTGAACTTGGTTTTAGTTTCTCCTGAACACACGTGAACATAGGCACAACATGTGCAAGTGGTAGGAAACCTCAAATTAAACAAAAAGTTCCTAACAATAACAAAGACACAGCCATGATTCAGAAACAGTAGCTGATTGTAAGCTGAAAGAAACATCTCTAGGCCTATATATTCTAAATATTTATTTGGATAATGTAAGAGTTACACTAATCAGCAAAGCAGGAAGTAACTGAAAAGTAGTGTGGCCTCAAAGATTAAGAAGTTATACGTCCTAATGAACCTGCTGAAATGCTCTGTGTGCCCTGTATGATCTTATTCATGATGTCGAGCAGAGAGTAATCTGAAAACAACAACTCTATTTTCATGCTATAATTATGTAGAGCAGTTAGCTTTTGTAAATGGGTGCTCGCATTGAATCAGTAGTTTGTCCGTTTCAGAATGACAGCGAATTAAGTTTCAGCAGAAGATCAAAAATCAAACATCCTAAGAAGGATTTGGCCATGCCTAGTTTGTGGTCTTTGTAAATGTGCAATAGGAAACTTTGCCAGTTTTTTTGTCATACAGTGGTGTTGGTAACATGAACTAAAAGTGTCCAGTCTCAGTTGCAGCCACACATCAGTGAGTGAAACACACAACTTCAACAGGCACTGTCCCCTAATTGTATTCGTGTGACAGCAGGTAAATTACATAGAAGTGTACCGTGAGCCTAATTCACCGGGACAATTTTCTCATTTGAAACAAGGGCTTTGGTTTCACCCAAATGCTACTTATCATCAAAGACAATAATCCACCTGATCTCCATAGATTTCACATTCCTCAGAGTTAAACGTCATGTGATAACAGTAGCCATCCTTCAGTGTCCATTTGCCGGCCCGTAAAGACGGACTGAAACAGAACCAGCATCATTATTATAACATCCAGGCTACCCTTTTACATTCCTAGAATGAAAACCAGTCAAGTAATCAACCACATCTTTGTAATTATGACTGAGGCATACAAAACATCCTAGAAGCAGGAGGTTACAATAACATTTTCAGAGGTTGGGAAAATGGGTTTAAGACTGTAAGAGCGACTGAAATGTGGACTATTTCCTGTTGTTGGGTGATTAAAATTCCCCTGTAACCTCAAAAATCAGGGCTAAAAACTTGTTGGGAAAGCATTCCACAGGAGGACGTTAGCTGGTTCACAGCATATGTTACAAGTCAACTGTATCAGCTGGAGGAGTGTCAAAGAGAGATAGGGGAAAGACGAGAGATAGAGAGTATAGATAGAGCTCTTTATAAAATCAATAAGCTTTCAGTGAAGGAAAGGACTACTGCGCAACACTTTTCACGTCAAGTAAACTGACATCACTTCCTCATGAGTTCATCGAAAAGGTAGAAAGATTATTAATAAGGCCTGCTTGGGGAAACACAATGAAGTATATTCTTTTGTTTCATCTGTAGAATAAGACTAGTTTGCTCCAATTGCATTTGCAGCAACCTAGTAACGGTTATCTCTAATAAAATAATCCTGCATCTTCCTCCTTTTTTCCTGCTATTCCACAACAAAATAATGTGCTGAGAGTGTGTACAGTGATCTGTGCACCCAGCAGAAATTGTGCCCTGTAAGGCAGACAGTCAGGATTCAAGCAAGGAGTAAAATGTCAAATCACTGCAGCCACTTGTTGGAGACAAGAAGTCACATTCAGCTAAACCCTGCACTGTGTCCATCTGACACACAGCCTGTGGAAGCCTGGCTATTGTCTGCTGGCTTTCGAGAAAAACAATAGCACTTTTCTTCCCTCATGGCTGCCACAGCAACCAGTGAAATCATCCAGCTTCAATCAGACACACTCTGAATGCCGATTGGGTCTATCAACACACAGGAAGCATCTCTCAGTAATTTAGACAAAATGTGCCACTATATGGTTACAACCAATCAAATAAATCCAAAGAAAAGTAAAGAAATAGAATCTCTTACCCATCCTCCTCTCCATCACCAGCCTTTAGACCAGCTGATGCAGTTAAGGCACTGGCGGAAGCGGCGTTGACATCAGCTTCCTGACCCTGGCCAGCGCCGGATCCAGTTCCAGCCTCCCCTCCAGACAGCTTTGGGAGCCCCAACAGAGCCGACTGGTGCTGGAGGAGCAGCCGCTGGGCGTCCTGCAGCTGGGTGGTGGTGAAGGTGGGCAGGCTGGCATAGAGGGCACTGGCCTGGGCAGCATGAGCCAGAGCAAGGGCACTGCTGTGGTCATGGGCCAAGCTGACAAAAGACCCCTGGCTCTGGGGAACACCCTGTGTGGGCATCCGACCGCTAGTCCCAGTGTTGTGGGCTTGGGGGGCGCTCTGAGGGTTGGGTGGAGGCACACTTGATGCAGACACTTGGTTCTGGTGGACTGTTGTGGGCAGCTGGGTTCCAAGACTTTGGATTTGTGTTGGGAGTGACTGTGGCGTCTGCTGCTGGCAGTCTAGGTGGCCTGGGTGGCCCTGAGGCTGCTGGCCAAGACCTGGTGCTCCAACATGAGAGGGCATACTAGAGGTGGAGGTCTGTGTGTGAAGAAGAGCCTGTGACTGCTGCAGGCCACCTATCATCTGACATACACCGTTAGCCAACCCGGAGGGAGCTGATCCAGTTTGGTTGGACAGAGGTTGAGAGGCAGCTGCCTGGGGGACACCTTGGTGCGGATGGCCTCCCTGTTGCTGCTGAACACCCTGTGTGGAGCCTAATGGTGGATTAGCAACTGCCTGGGCATAAGTGAGCTGGTGGGGTAAAGCCGATGTAGGGATGGTGGTCTGGTGGCCTTGCATGGAAACTGGCTGATGAATGCTAGTTGGAGCCGAGGGGGCTACAGTAGTCTTCACATGCGAATGGGTCATATCATGCGGGGGCATGTGAGGTTGGGACACTCCCATGCTTAAACCACTGGGGAGGATTCCTTGATATCCCTGCGGAGGGGAGGAGTAATCCTGGGTATGCTGGGGTACTGGGTGTCCCCCAGCCTCTCCACTGCACACACTCTCAGTATAATGGCTCAATGTACTCATAGTGCTACTCACAGAACTACCACTTGTGCTTTCCCGCTCTGATGTCCCAGCAAAGCTCTCAGAGACAAACTGACGCATGCTGTGAGAGCCAGTGTCCGACGGAGCGGAGCTTGGAGCGGAGGCAGGGTTCTCCTTATCGTAGAATTCAGTACATGTCCATCTGCCCTTCTTAAAGGGTTCAGAGCTAGAGTCCAGCTTCACCACGCGGAAGCGAGAGCTGGTGGTAGTCACAGCAGGGGCTGGAGCTGGGGCGGATGTTACAGGGGCCACAGATGTGATAGGGGCACTCATAGGCTGCAGCACGGAAGATGCAACTCTTCCTTGGATCCCCGCTGGGACCCCCATCCCTCCAGAGGCACTGACAGCAGCAGACGTAGTAGTCATAGTAATGTTGGAGTTGATGTTTTGGTGTTGCTGGATCATGCTGACATTAGAGGTGGTGGTTATAAGGTTACCTGTGGCTGCAACAGCACCTCCACTCCCTCCACTCATCACATTGAAAGGAAAGCCTCCACTGATACTGCTAGCACTCGTGCTTATTCCCCCTCTCACAGGCACGTTGGCAGAGCTCAACATATTCACATTACTAACAGTGCTGGTCTGGGGATTAACTATGCTAACTGTAGTACCCGTAGCAGAGCTGTGCATTCCAGGGAGAGATCCCGGGGCCACAACCCCCACGGGCTGAGCGGCAATACTTGGAGGGGCAACCTGGGAAACATTCTCTTGAGGGCCCCCCACGTTAGAAGGCATTTTCTGGGTGATACAGGGCAAAGCTCCAGAATTGAGGGCAGATGGGGTACTCCCAGGCCCAGAGGACAGAGGGTACCCCTGAGCATGGTTGTGATGATGTTGATGGTGATGGTGATGGTGATGGTGATGATGCACATTCCCGTTCACCATGGCCCCACTATGCTGTTGAGCTTGGTTCATGGCATGGGGGTGTGAAGGCTGGTTGGGAGAGACAGCTCCAGGGGTATCAGCCTCATGGAAATTATTCAGCGTCTCCTCTGAAGAGCTCCTCTCTCCACCCACTATGTCATTAGGTCTGGATAGGGACACATCCAATATTTCAGAAGAAGAGAGATCCTCTGTGTGGGACTCATCCAGGTCATCATAGCTTTCTGTGTCCTCTGCAATACTGTTGTTGGTACTCACAGATATCTGAGCTGGAGTCACACTTGTAATCTGGAAGCCACTCTTCTTTTTTATCTGAGCTCCAGTCTGTGTGGGCTGGGGCTGGGCATGCAGATTCAGGCTGTGGGGTGGCATGTGATGGGGACCCGGGGAGGATGACCCAGCAGGGGGTTGGCACTGAATCAACAGGGAGGCTTGATAATCATCTGCCGGGACGTGGCTGTTATTGACCACCGGGTTTGCCGGTGTTGACAGCCCGGAGCCGCTCCCGCTGCCTGTGTTGCTACCCCTTCTGTGAAAGACAGCCGGGTGCGCCATCTTTCTAACACTGCCAGAGTCTCCTGCAGGGTCCGGATGATGCATTTCGTGAGGATCCGGGGGGTGGTTGCTCTCTGACAGTATGCAATAAGGCTGCAGCTCGTTAACGGCGCCGTTTTGACTAAACTTCGATCAACAGACAAAACGATCAAAAAATAAATACATCAACCAAGTACTGGCTGTTTGCAAATGTCAGGCAAAGTTGTGCCAATATGTACAGCCTCTAAAACACGATAAAGTGTTTTACGTTGACAGTTAGCGAGGCTAGAGAAGCTAGTGGCCGCTCGCTGAGTAGCTAGCAAGCTAACGTCAGCTGATGCCAGTGTTAAATCACCGGCTAACCACCAATGATATCCGTTAGTGGCTTTATTAAACACA